>NW_027490273.1:0-134897 GCF_050948175.1 Xylocopa sonorina | reverse complement strand
ACGAGGAATACATGACACTTCGCAAACCATATTATATCTTATCATGAAACATAGAAATGAGATGCGATAACGCATTTTAAGAAGCACTAGAATTTTATTGCTACGATAGGTAGACATCTGCAAACGCTATTTCCTTGCAAGGAAGTGTCGCATTTACATTCATTTGAAGTGTAGAGGAGGAATTAATAACACTTCGCAAATCATATTACATCTTACCATGAAACAGAAATGAGATGCAATATCGCGTTTTAAGAAGCATTAGAACTCTATTGCTACGATACCTAGAAATCTGGAGACGCTATTTCCTAGCAAGGAAGTGTGGCATTTACATTCATTCGAAGTGTAGACGAGGAATGCATGACACTTCGCAAATCATATTATATCTTATCATGAAACATAGATATGAGATGCAATATCTCGTTTTAAGAATCATTTGAACTCTATTGCTTCGATACGCAGACATCTGCAAACGCTATTTCCTTGCAAGTAAGTGTCGCATTTACATTCATTTGAAGTGTAGACGATGAATACATAACACTTCGCAAATCATGTTATACCTTACCAAGAAACATAGAAATGAGATGCGATATCGCGTTTTAAGAATCATGAGAACTCTATTGCTACGATACGTGGACATCTGCAAACGCTATTTCCTTGCAAGGAAGTGTCGCATTTACATTCCTTTGAATCGTAGACGAGGAACGCATAACACTTGGCAATGAATATTACATCTTACCATGAAACATAGAAATGAGATGCGATATCGCGCTTTAAGAAGCATTAGAAATCTATTGCTACGATACGTAGAGACATCTGCAAACGCTATTTCCTAGCGAGGAAGTGTCGCATTCACATTCATTTGAAGTATAGACGAGGAATGCATAACACTTCGCAATGAATATTATATCTTATCATGAAACATAGATATGAGATGCAATATCGCGCTTTAAGAAGCATTAGAACACTATTGCTACGATAGGTAGACATCTGCAAACGCTATTTCCTAGCGAGGAAGTGTCGCATTCACATTCATTTAAAGTGTAGACGAGCAATACATAACACTTCGCAAATCATATTATATTTTACCATGAAACATAGAAATGAGATGCGATATCGCGCTTTAAGATGCATTAAAAAACTATTGCTACGTTAGGTAGACATTTCCAAACGCTATTTCCTAGAAACGAAGTGTCGCATTTACATTCATTTGAAGTGTAGGCGAGGAATACATAACACTTCGCAAATCATATTATATCTTACCATGAAACATAGAAATGAGATGCGATATCGCGTTTTAAGATGCATTAGAAAACTATTGCTACGATAGGTAGACATTTCCAAACGCTATTTCCTAGAAACGAAGTGTCGCATTTACATTCATTTGAAGTGTAGACGAGGAATACATAACACTTAGCAAATCATATTATATCTTACCATGAAACATAGAAATGAGATGCGATATCGCGTTTTAAGAAGCATTAGAACTCTATTGCTTCGATACGTAGACATCTGCAAACGCTATTTCCTTGCAAGGAAGTGTCGCATTTACATTCATTTGATGTGTAGACGAGGAATACATAACACATCGCAAATCATATTATACCTTACCATGAAACATAGAAATGAGATGCGATATCGCGTTTTAAGAATCATAGGAACTCTATTGCTACGATACGTAGAGATCTGCAAACGCTATTTCCTTGCAGGGAAGTGTCGCATTTACATTCATTTGAAGTGTAGACGAGGAATACATAATACTTCGCAAATCATATTATATTTTACCATGAAACATAGAAATGAGATGCGATATCGCGTTTTAAGCAGCATTAGAACACTATTGCTACAATTGGTAGACATTTGCAAACGCTATTTCCTTGCAAGGAAGTGTCGCATTTACATTCATTTGAATCGTAGACGAGGAATGCATTACACTTCGCAATGAATATTACATCTTACCAAGAAATATAGAAATGAGATGCGATATCGCGTTTTAAGAAGCATTAGAACTCTAATGCTGCGATACCTAGACATCTGCAGACGCTATTTCCTAGCGAGGAAGTGTCGCATTCACATTCATTTGAAGTATAGACGAGGAATGCATAACACTTCGCAAATCATATTATATCTTACCATGAAACATAGAAATGAGATGCAATATCGCGTTTTAAGAATCATATGAACTCTATTGCTACGATACCTAGACATCTGCAGACGCTATTTCCTAGCGAGGAAGTATCGCATTCACATTCATTTGAAGTGTAGACGAGGAATACATAACACTTCGCAAATCATATTATATCTTACCATGAAACATAGAAATGAGATGCGATATCGCGCTCTAAGAAGCATTAGAACACTACTGCTACGATAGGTAGACATTTGCAAACGCTATTTCCTTGCAAGGAAGTGTCGCATTTACATTCAATTGAAGTGTAGACGAGGAATGCATAACACTTCGCAAATCATATTACATCTTACCATGAAACATAGAAATGAGATGCGATATCGAGTTTTAAGAAGCATTAGAACTCTATTGCTACGATACCTAGACATCTGCAGACGCTATTTCCTAGCGAGGAAGTATCGCATTCACATTCATTTGAAGTGTAGACGATTAAAACATAACACTTCGCAGATCATGTTATATCTTACCATGAAACATAGAAATGAGATGCGATATCGCGTTTTAAGAATCATAAGAACTCTATTGCTACGATACGTAGACATCTGCAGACGCTATTTCCTAGCAAGGAAGTGTCGCATTTACTTTCATTTGAATCGTAGACGAGGAATACATGACACTTCGCAAATCATATTAAATCCTACCATGAAACATAGAAATGAGATGCGATATCGCGTTTTAAGAAGCATTAGAGCTCTATTGCTACGATAGGTAGACATCTGCAAACGCTATTTCCTTACAAGGAAGTGTCGCATTTACATTCATTTGAATCGTAGACGAGGAATGCATAACACTTCGCAAATCATATTATATCTTACCATGAAACATAGAAATGAGATTCGATATCGCGCTTTAAGAAGCATTAGAAAGCTATTGCTACGATACGTAGACATCTGCAAACGCTATTTCCTAGCAAGGAAGTGTCGCATTTACATTCATTTGAAGTGTAGACGAGGAATGCATAACACTTCGCAATGAATATTATATCTTGCCGTGAAACATAGAAATGAGATGCGATATCGCGATTTAAGAAGCATTAGAACTCTATTGCTACGATACCTAGGCATCTGCAGACGCTATTTCCTAGCAAGGAAGTGTCGCATTTACATCCATTTGAAGTGTAGACGAGGAATACATGAAACTTCGCAAATCATATTATATCTTACCATGAAACATAGAAATGAGCTGCGATATCGCGTTTTAAGAAGCAATAGAAATCTATTGCTACGATACGTAGACATCTGCAAACACTATTTCCTAGCGAGGAAGTGTCGCATTCACATTCATTTGAAGTGTAGACGAGGAATACATAACACTTCGCAAATCATATTATATCTTACCATGAAACATAGAAATGAGATGCGATATCGCGTTTTAAGAATCATAAGAAACTCTATTGCTACGATACGTAGACATCTGCAAACGCTATTTCCTTGCAAAAAAAGTGTCGCATTTACATTCATTTGAATCGTAGACGAGGGATGCATAACACTTCGCAAATCATATTACATCTTACCATGAAACATAGAAATGAGATGCGATATCGAGTTTTAAGAATCATAAGAACTCTATTGCTACGATACGTAGACATCTGCAAACGCTATTTCCTTGCAAGAAAGTGTAGCATTTACATTCATTTGAATCGTAGACGAGGAATGCATAACACTTCGCAAATCATATTACATCTTACCATGAAACATAGAAATGAGATGCGATATCGATTTTTAAGAAGCATTAGAACTCTATTGCTACGATACCTAGACATCTGCAGACGCTATTTCCTAGCGAGGATGTATCGCATTCACATTCACTTGAAGTGTAGACGATTAATACATAACACTTTGCAAATCATGTTATATCTTACCATGAAACATAGAAATGAGATGCGATATCGCGTTTTAAGAATCATAAGAACTCTATTGCTACGATACGTAGACATCTGCAAACGCTATTTCCTTGCAAGGAAGTGTCGCATTTACATTCATTTGAAGTGTAGACGAGGAATACATGATACTTCGCAAATCATATTATATCTTACCATGAAACATAGAAATGAGATGCGATATCGCGTTTTAGGAAGCATTAGAACACTATTGCTACGATAGTTAGACATTTGCAAACGCTATTTCCTAGCAAGGAAGTGTCGCATTTAGATTCATTTGAAGTGTAGGCGAGGAATACATAACACTACACAAATCATATTATATCTTACCATGAAACATAGAAATGAGATGCGATATCGCGTTTTAAGAAGCATTAGAACTCTATTGCTACGATACCTAGACATCTGCAGACGCTATTTCCTAGCAAGAAAGTGTCGCATTTACTTTCATTTGAATCGTAGACGAGGAATACATGACACTTCGCAAATCATATTATATCCTACCATGAAAGATAGAAATGAGATGCGATATCGCGTTTTAAGAAGCATTAGAACTCTATTGCTACGATACGTAGAAATCTGCAAACGCTATTTCCAGCAAGGAAGTGTCGCATTTACATTCATTTGAATCGTAGACGAGGAATGCATAACACTTCGCAATGAATATTATATCTTATCATGAAACATAGATATGAGATGCAATATTACGTTTTAAGAAGGATTAGAACTCTATTGCTACGATAGCTAGACATCTGCAGACGCTATTTCCTAGCAAGGATGTGTCGCATTTACTTTCATTTGAAGTGTAGACGAGGAATACATGATGCTTCGCAAATCATATTATATCTTACCATGAAACATAGAAATGAGATGCGATATCGCGTTTTAAGAAGCATTTGAACTCTATTGCTACGATACGTAGACATCTGCAAACGCTATTTCCTTGCAAGGAAGTGTCGCATTTACATTCATTTGAATCGTAGACGAGGAATGCATAACACTTCGCAATGAATATTATATCTTATCATCAAACATAGATATGAGATGCAATATCTCGTTTTAAGAAGCATTAGAACTCTATTGCTACGATACGTAGACATCTGCAAACGCTATTTCCTTGCAAGGAAGTGTCGCATTTACATTCGTTTGATGTGTAGACGAGGAATACATAACACTTCGCAAATCATATTATATCTTACCATGAAACATAGAAATGAGATGCGTTATCGCGTTTTAAGAAGCATTAGAACACTACTGCTACGATAGGTAGACATTTGCAAACGCTATTTCCTTGCAAGGAAGTGTCGCATTTGCGTTCATTTGAAGTGTAGACGAGGAATACATAACACTCCGCAAATCATATTATATCTTACCATGAAACATAGAAATGGGATGCGATATCGCGTTTTAAGAATCATAAGATCTCTACTGCTACGATACGTAGACATCTGCAATCGCTATTTCCTTGCAAAGAAGTGTCGCATTTACATTCATTTGAAGTGTAGCCGAGGAATACATAACACTTCGCATATCGTATTATATCTTACCATGAAACATAGAAATGAGATGCGATATCGCGTTTTAAGAATCATAAGAAATCTATTGCTACGATACGTAGACATCTGCAAACGCTATTTCCTTGCAAGGAAGTGTCGCATTTACATTCATTTGAAGTGTAGACGAGGAATACATAACACTTCGCAAATCATATTATATCTTACCATGAAACATAGAAATGACATGCGATATCGCGTTTTAGGAATCATAAGAACTCTATTGCTACGATACGTAGACATCTGCAAACGCTATTTCCTTGCAAGAAAGTGTCGCATTTACATTCATTTGAATCGTAGACGAGGAATGCATAACACTTCGCAAATCATATTACATCTTACCATGAAACATAGAAATGAGATGCGATATCGAGTTTTAAGAAGCATTAGAACTCTATTGCTACGATAGCTAGACATCTGCAGACGCTATTTCCTAGCAAGGATGTGTCGCATTTACTTTCATTTGAAGTGTAGACGAGGAATACATGATACTTCGCAAATCATATTATATCTTACCATGAAACATAGAAATGAGATGCGATATCGCGTTTTAAGAAGCATTTGAACTCTATTGCTACGATACGTAGACATCTGCAAACGCTATTTCCTTGCAAGGAAGTGTCGCATTTACATTCATTTGAATCGTAGACGAGGAATGCATAACACTTCGCAATGAATATTATATCTTATAATCAAACATTGATATGAGATGCAATATCTCGTTTTAAGAAGCATTAGAACTCTATTGCTACGATACGTAGACATCTGCAAACGCTATTTCCTTGCAAGGAAGTGTCGCATTTACATTCGTTTGATGTGTAGACGAGGAATACATAACACTTCGCAAATCATATTATATCTTACCATGAAACATAGAAATGAGATGCGATATCGCGTTTTAGGAAGCATTAGAACACTACTGCTACGATAGGTAGACATTTGCAAACGCTATTTCCTTGCAAGGAAGTGTCGCATTTGCATTCATTTGAAGTGTAGACGAGGAATACATAACACTCCGCAAATCATATTATATCTTACCATGAAACATAGAAATGAGATGCGATATCGCGTTTTAAGAATCATAAGATCTCTACTGCTACGTTACGTAGACATCTGCAATCGCTATTTCCTTGCAAAGAAGTGTCGCATTTACATTCATTTGAAGTGTAGCCGAGGAATACATAACACTTCGCATATCGTATTATATCTTACCATGAAACATAGAAATGAGATGCGATATCGCGTTTTAAGAATCATAAGAAATCTATTGCTACGATACGTAGACATCTGCAAACGCTATTTCCTTGCAAGGAAGTGTCGCATTTACATTCATTTGAAGTGTAGACGAGGAATACATAACACTTCGCAAATCATATTATATCTTACCATGAAACATAGAAATGACATGCGATATCGCGTTTTAGGAATCATAAGAACTCTTTTGCTACGATACGTAGACATCTGCAAACGCTTTTTCCTTGCAAGAAAGTGTCGCATTTACATTCATTTGAATCGTAGACGAGGAATGCATAACACTTCGCAAATCATATTACATCTTACCAGGAAACATAGAAATGAGATGCGATATCGAGTTTTAAGAAGCATTAGAACTCTATTGCTACGATACCTAGACATCTGCAGACGCTATTTCCTAGCGAGGAAGTATCGCATTCACATTCATTTGAAGTGTAGACGATTAATACATAACACTTCGCAAATCATGTTATATCTTACCATGAAACATAGAAATGAGATGCGATATCGCGTTTTAAGAATCATAAGAACTCTATTGCTACGATACGTAGACATCTGCAAACGCTATTTCCTTGCAAGGAAGTGTCGCATTTACATTCATTTGAAGTGTAGACGAGGAATACATGATACTTCGCAAATCATATTATATCTTACCATGAAACATAGAAATGAGATGCGATATCGCGTTTTAAGAAGCATTAGAACACTATTGCTACGATAGGTAGACATCTGCAAACGCTATTACCTTACAAGGAAGTGTCACATTTACATTCATTTGAAGTGTAGACGAGGAACACATAACACTTCGCAAATCATATTATTCCTTACCATGAAACATAGAAATGAGATGCGATATCGCCTTTTAAGAATCATAAGTACTCTATTGCTACAGTACGTAGACATCTGCAAACGCTATTTCCTTGCAAGGTAGTGTCGCATTTACATTCATTTGATGTGTAGACGAGGAATACGTAACACATCGCAAATCATATTATACCTTAACATGAAACATAGAAATGAGATGCGATATCGCGTTTTAAGAATCATAGGAACTCTATTCCTACGATACGTAGAGATCTGCAAACGCTCTTTCCTTGCAGGGAAGTGTCGCATTTACATTCATTTGAAGTGTAGACGAGGAATACATAACACTTCGCAAATCATATTATATTTTACCATGAAACATAGAAATGACATGCGATATCGCGTTTTAAGAATCATTAGAACACTACTGCTACGATAGGTAGACATTTGCAAACGCTATTTCCTTGCAAGGAAGTGTCGCATTTGCATTCATTTGAAGTGTAGACGAGGAATACATAACACTCCGCAAATCATATTATATCTTACCATGAAACATAGAAATGAGATGCGATATCGCGTTTTAAGAATCATAAGATCTCTACTGCTACGATACGTAGACATCTGCAATCGCTATTTCCTTGCAAAGAAGTGTCGCATTTACATTCATTTGAAGTGTAGCCGAGGAATACATAACACTTCGCATATCGTATTATATCTTACCATGAAACATAGAAATGACATGCGATATCGCGTTTTAAGGATCATAAGAACTCTATTGCTACGATACGTAGACATCTGCAAACGCTATTTCCTTGCGAGGAAGTGTCGCATTTACATTCATTTGAAGTGTAGACGAGGAATACATGACACTCCGCAAATCATATTATATCATACCATGAAATATAGAAATGAGATGCGATATCGCGTTTTAAGAAGCACTAGAGCTCTATTGCTACGATAGGTAGACATCTGCAAACGCTATTTCCTTACAAGGAAGTGTCACATTTACATTCATTTGAAGTGTAGACGAGGAATACATAACACTTCGCAAATCATATTATTCCTTACCATGAAACATAGAAATGAGATGCGATATCGCCTTTTAAGAATCATAAGAACACTATTGCTACAATTGGTAGACATTTGCAAACGCTATTTCCTTGCAAGGAAGTGTCGCATTTACATTCATTTGAATCGTAGACGAGGAATGCATTACACTTCGCAATGAATATTACATCTTACCAAGAAATATAGAAATGAGATGCGATATCGCGTTTTAAGAAGCATTAGAACTCTAATGCTGCGATACCTAGACATCTGCAGACGCTATTTCCTAGCGAGGAAGTGTCGCATTCACATTCATTTGAAGTATAGACGAGGAATGCATAACACTTCGCAATGAATATTATATCTTATCATGAAACATAGATATGAGATGCAATATCGCGTTTTAAGAAGCATTAGAACACTATTGCTACGATAGGTAGACATCTGCAAACGCCATTTCCTAGCGAGGAAGTGTCGCATTCACATTCATTTGAAGTGTAGACGAGGAATACATAGCACTTCGCAAATCATATTATATCTTACCATGAAACATAGAAATGAGATGCAATATCGCGTTTTAAGAATCATATGAACTCTATTGCTACGATACCTAGACATCTGCAGACGCTATTTCCTAGCGAGGAAGTATCGCATTCACATTCATTTGAAGTGTAGACGATTAAAACATAACACTTCGCAGATCATGTTATATCTTGCCATGAAACATAGAAATGAGATGCGATATCGCGTTTTAAGTATCATAAGAACTCTATTGCTACGATACGTAGACATCTGCAGACGCTATTTCCTAGCAAGGAAGTGTCGCATTTACTTTCATTTGAATCGTAGACGAGGAATACATGACACTTCGCAAATCATATTATATCCTACCATGAAACATAGAAATGAGATGCGATATCGCGTTTTAAGAAGCATTAGAGCTCTATTGCTACGATAGGTAGACATCTGCAAACGCTATTTCCTTACAAGGAAGTGTCGCATTTACATTCATTTGAATCGTAGACGAGGAATGCATAACACTTCGCAAATCATATTATATCTTACCATGAAACATAGAAATGAGATTCGATATCGCGCTTTAAGAAGCATTAGAAAGCTATTGCTACGATACGTAGACATCTGCAAACGCTATTTCCTAGCAAGGAAGTGTCGCATTTACATTCATTTGAAGTGTAGACGAGGAATGCATAACACTTCGCAATGAATATTATATCTTGCCGTGAAACATAGAAATGAGATGCGATATCGCGTTTTAAGAAGCATTAGAACTCTATTGCTACGATACCTAGACATCTGCAGACGCTATTTCCTAGCAAGGAAGTGTCGCATTTACATCCATTTGAAGTGTAGACGAGGAATACATGAAACTTCGCAAATCATTTTATATCTTACCATGAAACATAGAAATGAGATGCGATATCGCGTTTTAAGAAGCAATAGAAATCTATTGCTACGATACGTAGACATCTGCAAACACTATTTCCTAGCGAGGAAGTGTCGCATTCACATTCATTTGAAGTGTAGACGAGGAAGACATAACACTTCGCAAATCATATTATATCTTACCATGAAACATAGAAATGAGATGCGATATCGCGTTTTAAGAATCATAAGAACTCTATTGCTACGATACGTAGACATCTGCAAACGCTATTTCCTTGCAAAAAAGTGTCGCATTTACATTCATTTGAATCGTAGACGAGGGATGCATAACACTTCGCAAATCATATTACATCTTACCATGAAACATAGAAATGAGATGCGATATCGAGTTTTAAGAAGCATTAGAACTCTATTGCTACGATACCTAGACATCTGCAGACGCTATTTCCTAGCGAGGAAGTATCGCATTCACATTCATTTGAAGTGTAGACGATTAATACATAACACTTCGCAAATCATGTTATATCTTACCATGAAACATAGAAATGAGATACGATATCGCGTTTTAAGAATCATAAGAACTCTATTGCTACGATACGTAGACATCTGCAGACGCTATTTCCTAGCAAGGAAGTGTCGCATTTACTTTCATTTGAATCGTAGACGAGGAATACATGACACTTCGCAAATCATATTATATCCTACCATGAAACATAGAAATGAGATGCGATATCGCGTTTTAAGAAGCATTAGAACACTATTGCTACGATAGGTAGACATCTGCAAACGCTATTTCCTTACAAGGAAGTGTCGCATTTACATTCATTTGAATCGTAGACGAGGAATGCATAACACTTCGCAAATCATATTATATCTTACCATGAAACATAGAAATGAGATGCGATATCGCGTTTTAAGAAGCATTAGAAATCTATTGCTACGATACGTAGACATCTGCAAACACTATTTCCTAGCGAGGAAGTGTCGCATTCACATTCATTTGAAGTGTAGACGAGGAATACATAACACTTCGCAAATCATATTATATCTTACCATGAAACATAGAAATGAGATGCGATATCGCGTTTTAAGAATCATAAGAACTCTATTGCTACGATACGTAGACATCTGCAAACGCTATTTCCTTGCAAGGAAATGCCGCATTTACATTCATTTGAATCGTAGACGATGAATGCATAACACTTCGCAATGAATATTATATCTTATCATGAAACATAGATATGAGATGCAATATCTCGTTTTAAGAAGCATTAGAACTCTATTGCTACGATACCTAGACATCTGCAGACGCTATTTCCTAGCGAGGAAGTATCGCATTCACATTCATTTGAAGTGTAGACGATTAATACATAACACTTGGCAAATCATGTTATATCTTACCATGAAACATAGAAATGAGATGCGATATCGCGTTTTAAGAAGCATTAGAACTCTATTGCTACGATACCTAGACATCTGCAGACGCTATTTCCTAGCAAGGAAGTGTCGCATTTACATCCATTTGAAGTGTAGACGAGGAATACATGAAACTTCGCAAATCATATTATATCTTACCATGAAACATAGAAATGAGATGCGATATCGCGTTTTAAGAAGCATTAGAAATCTATTGCTACGATACGTAGACATCTGCAAACACTATTTCCTAGCGAGGAAGTGTCGCATTCACATTCATTTGAAGTGTAGACGAGGAATGCATAACACTTCGCAAATCATATTACATCTTACCATGAAACATAGAAATGAGATGCGATATCGAGTTTTAAGAAGCATTAGAACTCTATTGCTACGATACCTAGACATCTGCAGACGCTATTTCCTAGCGAGGAAGTATCGCATTCACATTCGTTTGAAGTGTAGACGATTAATACATAACACTTCGCAAATCATATTATATCTTACCATGAAACATAGAAATGAGATGCGATATCGCGTTTTAAGAAGCATTAGAACTCTATTGCTACGATACGTAGAAATCTGCAGACGCTATTTCCTAGCAAGGAAGTGTCGCATTTACTTTCATTTGAATCGTAGACGAGGAATACATGACACTTCGCAAATCATATTATATCCTACCATGAAACATAGAAATGAGATGCGATATCGCGTTTTAAGAATCATAAGAACTCTATTGCTACGATACGTAGACATCTGCAAACGCTATTTCCTTGCAAATGCCGCATTTACATTCATTTGAATCGTAGACGATGAATGCATAACACTTCGCAATGAATATTATATCTTATCGTGAAACATAGATATGAGATGCGATATCGAGTTTTAAGAAGCATTAGAACTCTATTGCTACGATACCTAGACATCTGCAGACGCTATTTCCTAGCGAGGAAGTATCGCATTCACATTCATTTGAAGTGTAGACGATTAATACATAACACTTCGCAAATCATGTTATATCTTACCATGAAACATAGAAATGAGATACGATATCGCGTTTTAAGAATCATAAGAACTCTATTGCTACGATACGTAGACATCTGCAGACGCTATTTCCTAGCAAGGAAGTGTCGCATTTACTTTCATTTGAATCGTAGACGAGGAATACATGACACTTCGCAAATCATATTATATCCTACCATGAAACATAGAAATGAGATGCGATATCGCGTTTTAAGAAGCATTAGAACACTATTGCTACGATAGGTAGACATCTGCAAACGCTATTTCCTTACAAGGAAGTGTCGCATTTACATTCATTTGAATCGTAGACGAGGAATGCATAACACTTCGCAAATCATATTATATCTTACCATGAAACATAGAAATGAGATGCGATATCGCGTTTTAAGAAGCATTAGAAATCTATTGCTACGATACGTAGACATCTGCAAACACTATTTCCTAGCGAGGAAGTGTCGCATTCACATTCATTTGAAGTGTAGACGAGGAATACATAACACTTCGCAAATCATATTATATCTTACCATGAAACATAGAAATGAGATGCGATATCGCGTTTAAAGAATCATAAGAACTCTATTGCTACGATACGTAGACATCTGCAAACGCTATTTCCTTGCAAGGAAATGCCGCATTTACATTCATTTGAATCGTAGACGATGAATGCATAACACTTCGCAATGAATATTATATCTTATCATGAAACATAGATATGAGATGCAATATCTCGTTTTAAGAAGCATTAGAACTCTATTGCTACGATACCTAGACATCTGCAGACGCTATTTCCTAGCGAGGAAGTATTGCATTCACATTCATTTGAAGTGTAGACGATTAATACATAACACTTGGCAAATCATGTTATATCTTACCATGAAACATAGAAATAAGATGCGATATCGCGTTTTAAGAAGCATTAGAACTCTATTGCTACGATACCTAGACATCTGCAGACGCTATTTCCTAGCAAGGAAGTGTCGCATTTACATCCATTTGAAGTGTAGACGAGGAATACATGACACTTCGCAAATCATATTATATCCTACCATGAAACATAGAAATGAGATGCGATATCGCGTTTTAAGAAGCATTAGAGCTCTATTGCTACGATAGGTAGACATCTGCAAACGCTATTTCCTTACAAGGAAGTGTCGCATTTACATTCATTTGAATCGTAGACGAGGAATGCATAACACTTCGCAAATCATATTATATCTTACCATAAAACATAGAAATGAGATTCGATATCGCGCTTTAAGAAGCATTAGAAAGCTATTGCTACGATACGTAGACATCTGCAAACGCTATTTCCTAGCAAGGAAGTGTCGCATTTACATTCATTTGAAGTGTAGACGAGGAATGCATAACACTTCGCAATGAATATTATATCTTGCCGTGAAACATAGAAATGAGATGCGATATCGCGTTTTAAGAAGCATTAGAACTCTATTGCTACGATACCTAGACATCTGCAGACTCTATTTCCTAGCAAGGAAGTGTCGCATTTTCATCCATTTGAAGTGTAGACGAGGAATACATGAAACTTCGCAAATCATATTATATCTTACCATGAAACATAGAAATGAGATGCGATATCGCGTTTTAAGAAGCAATAGAAATCTATTGCTACGATACGTAGACATCTGCAAACGCTATTTCCTTGCAAAAAAGTGTCGCATTTACATTCATTTGAATCGTATACGAGGGATGCATAACACTTCGCAAATCATATTACATCTTACCATGAAACATAGAAATGAGATGCGATATCGAGTTTTAAGAAGCATTAGAACTCTATTGCTACGATACCTAGACATCTGCAGACGCTATTTCCTAGCGAGGAAGTATCGCATTCACATTCATTTGAAGTGTAGACGATTAATACATAACACTTCGCAAATCATGTTATATCTTACCATGAAACATAGAAATGAGATACGATATCGCGTTTTAAGAATCATAAGAACTCTATTGCTACGATACGTAGACATCTGCAGACGCTATTTCCTAGCAAGGAAGTGTCGCATTTACTTTCATTTGAATCGTAGACGAGGAATACATGACACTTCGCAAATCATATTATATCCTACCATGAAACATAGAAATGAGATGCGATATCGCGTTTTAAGAAGCATTAGAACACTATTGCTACGATAGGTAGACATCTGCAAACGCTATTTCCTTACAAGGAAGTGTCGCATTTACATTCATTTGAATCGTAGACGAGGAATGCATAACACTTCGCAAATCATATTATATCTTACCATGAAACATAGAAATGAGATGCGATATCGCGTTTTAAGAAGCATTAGAAATCTATTGCTACGATACGTAGACATCTGCAAACACTATTTCCTAGCGAGGAAGTGTCGCATTCACATTCATTTGAAGTGTAGACGAGGAATACATAACACTTCGCAAATCATATTATATCTTACCATGAAACATAGAAATGAGATGCGATATCGCGTTTAAAGAATCATAAGAACTCTATTGCTACGATACGTAGACATCTGCAAACGCTATTTCCTTGCAAGGAAATGCCGCATTTACATTCATTTGAATCGTAGACGATGAATGCATAACACTTCGCAATGAATATTATATCTTATCATGAAACATAGATATGAGATGCAATATCTCGTTTTAAGAAGCATTAGAACTCTATTGCTACGATACCTAGACATCTGCAGACGCTATTTCCTAGCGAGGAAGTATTGCATTCACATTCATTTGAAGTGTAGACGATTAATACATAACACTTGGCAAATCATGTTATATCTTACCATGAAACATAGAAATGAGATGCGATATCGCGTTTTAAGAAGCATTAGAACTCTATTGCTACGATACCTAGACATCTGCAGACGCTATTTCCTAGCAAGGAAGTGTCGCATTTACATCCATTTGAAGTGTAGACGAGGAATACATGACACTTCGCAAATCATATTATATCCTACCATGAAACATAGAAATGAGATGCGATATCGCGTTTTAAGAAGCATTAGAGCTCTATTGCTACGATAGGTAGACATCTGCAAACGCTATTTCCTTACAAGGAAGTGTCGCATTTACATTCATTTGAATCGTAGACGAGGAATGCATAACACTTCGCAAATCATATTATATCTTACCATAAAACATAGAAATGAGATTCGATATCGCGCTTTAAGAAGCATTAGAAAGCTATTGCTACGATACGTAGATATCTGCAAACGCTATTTCCTAGCAAGGAAGTGTCGCATTTACATTCATTTGAAGTGTAGACGAGGAATGCATAACACTTCGCAATGAATATTATATCTTGCCGTGAAACATAGAAATGAGATGCGATATCGCGTTTTAAGAAGCATTAGAACTCTATTGCTACGATACCTAGACATCTGCAGACTCTATTTCCTAGCAAGGAAGTGTCGCATTTTCATCCATTTGAAGTGTAGACGAGGAATACATGAAACTTCGCAAATCATATTATATCTTACCATGAAACATAGAAATGAGATGCGATATCGCGTTTTAAGAAGCAATAGAAATCTATTGCTACGATACGTAGACATCTGCAAACGCTATTTCCTTGCAAAAAAGTGTCGCATTTACATTCATTTGAATCGTATACGAGGGATGCATAACACTTCGCAAATCATATTACATCTTACCATGAAACATAGAAATGAGATGCGATATCGAGTTTTAAGAAGCATTAGAACTCTATTGCTACGATACCTAGACATCTGCAGACGCTATTTCCTAGCGAGGAAGTATCGCATTCACATTCATTTGAAGTGTAGACGATTAATACATAACACTTCGCAAATCATGTTATATCTTACCATGAAACATAGAAATGAGATACGATATCGCGTTTTAAGAATCATAAGAACTCTATTGCTACGATACGTAGACATCTGCAGACGCTATTTCCTAGCAAGGAAGTGTCGCATTTACTTTCATTTGAATCGTAGACGAGGAATACATGACACTTCGCAAATCATATTATATCCTACCATGAAACATAGAAACGAGATGCGATATCGCGTTTTAAGAAGCATTAGAACACTATTGCTACTATAGGTAGACATCTGCAAACGCTATTTCCTTACAAGGAAGTGTCGCATTTACATTCATTTGAATCGTAGACGAGGAATGCATAACACTTCGCAAATCATATTATATCTTACCATGAAACATAGAAATGAGATGCGATATCGCGTTTTAAGAAGCATTAGAAATCTATTGCTACGATACGTAGACATCTGCAAACACTATTTCCTAGCGAGGAAGTGTCGCATTCACATTCATTTGAAGTGTAGACGAGGAATACATAACACTTCGCAAATCATATTATATCTTACCATGAAACATAGAAATGAGATGCGATATCGCGTTTTAAGAATCATAAGAACTCTATTGCTACGATACGTAGACATCTGCAAACGCTATTTCCTTGCAAGGAAATGCCGCATTTACATTCATTTGAATCGTAGACGATGAATGCATAACACTTCGCAATGAATATTATATCTTATCATGAAACATAGATATGAGATGCAATATCTCGTTTTAAGAAGCATTAGAACTCTATTGCTACGATACCTAGACATCTGCAGACGCTATTTCCTAGCGAGGAAGTATCGCATTCACATTCATTTGAAGTGTAGACGATTAATACATAACACTTGGCAAATCATGTTATATCTTACCATGAAACATAGAAATGAGATGCGATATCGCGTTTTAAGAAGCATTAGAACTCTATTGCTACGATACCTAGACATCTGCAGACGCTATTTCCTAGCAAGGAAGTGTCGCATTTACATCCATTTGAAGTGTAGACGAGGAATACATGAAACTTCGCAAATCATATTATATCTTACCATGAAACATAGAAATGAGATGCGATATCGCGTTTTAAGAAGCATTAGAAATCTATTGCTACGATACGTAGACATCTGCAAACACTATTTCCTAGCGAGGAAGTGTCGCATTCACATTCATTTGAAGTGTAGACGAGGAATGCATAACACTTCGCAAATCATATTACATCTTACCATGAAACATAGAAATGAGATGCGATATCGAGTTTTAAGAAGCATTAGAACTCTATTGCTACGATACGTAGACATCTGCAAACACTATTTCCTAGCGAGGAAGTGTCGCATTCACATTCATTTGAAGTGTAGACGAGGAATACATAACACTTCGCAAATCAGATTATATCTTACCATGAAACATAGAAATGAGATGCGATATCGCGTTTTAAGAATCATAAGAACTCTATTGCTACGATACGTAGACATCTGCAAACGCTATTTCCTTGCAAATGCCGCATTTACATTCATTTGAATCGTAGACGATGAATGCATAACACTTCGCAATGAATATTATATCTTATCGTGAAACATAGATATGAGATGCAATATCTCGTTTTAAGAAGCATTAGAACTCTATTGCTACGATACCTAGACATCTGCAGACGCTATTTCCTAGCAAGGAAGTGTCGCATTTACATCCATTTGAAGTGTAGACGAGGAATACATGAAACTTCGCAAATCATATTATATCTTACCATGAAACATAGAAATGAGATGCGATATCGCGTTTTAAGAAGCATTAGAAATCTATTGCTACGATACGTAGACATCTGCAAACACTATTTCCTAGCGAGGAAGTGTCGCATTCACATTCATTTGAAGTGTAGACGAGGAATGCATAACACTTCGCAAATCATATTACATCTTACCATGAAACATAGAAATGAGATGCGATATCGAGTTTTAAGAAGCATTAGAACTCTATTGCTACGATACGTAGACATCTGCAAACACTATTTCCTAGCGAGGAAGTGTCGCATTCACATTCATTTGAAGTGTAGACGAGGAATACATAACACTTCGCAAATCAGATTATATCTTACCATGAAACATAGAAATGAGATGCGATATCGCGTTTTAAGAATCATAAGAACTCTATTGCTACGATACGTAGACATCTGCAAACGCTATTTCCTTGCAAATGCCGCATTTACATTCATTTGAATCGTAGACGATGAATGCATAACACTTCGCAATGAATATTATATCTTATCGTGAAACATAGATATGAGATGCAATATCTCGTTTTAAGAAGCATTAGAACTCTATTGCTACGATACCTAGACATCTGCAGACGCTATTTCCTAGCGAGGAAGTATCGCATTCACATTCATTTGATGTGTAGACGATTAATACATAACACTTGGCAAATCATGTTATATCTTACCATGAAACATAGAAATGAGATGCGATATCGCGTTTTAAGAATCATAAGAACTCTATTGCTACGATACGTAGACATCTGCAAACGCTATTTCCATGCAAGGAAGTGTCGCATTTACATTCATTTGAAGTGTAGACGAGGAATATATGATACTTCGCAAATCATATTATATCTTACGATGAAACATAGAAATGAGATGCGATATCGCGTTTTAAGAAGCATTAGAACACTATTGCTACGATAGGTAGACATTTGCAAACGCTATTTCCTAGCAAAGAAGTGTCGCATTTACATTCATTTGAAGTGTAGGCGAGGAATACATAACATTTCGCAAATCATATTATATCTTACCATGAAACATAGAAATGAGATGCGATATCGCGTTTTAAGAAGCATTAGAACTCTATTGCTACGATACGTAGAAATCTGCAAACGCTATTTCCTAGCAAGGAAGTGTCGCATTTACATTCATTTGAATCGTAGACGAGGAATGCATAACACTTCGCAATGAATATTATATCTTATCATGAAACATAGATATGAGATGCAATATATCGTTTTAAGAAGCATTTGAACACAATTGCTTCGATACGTAGACATCTGCAAACGCTATTTCCTTGCAAGGAAGTGTCGCGTTTACATTCATTTGAAGTGTAGACGAGGAATACATGATACTTCGCAAATCATATTATATCTTACCATGAAACATAGAAATGAGATGCGATATCGCGTCTTAAGAATCATAAGAACTCTATTGCTACGATACGTAGACATCTGCAAACGCTATTTCCTAGCAAGGAAGTGTCGCATTTACATTCATTTGAATCGTAGACGAGGAATGCATAACACTTCGCAATGAATATTATATCCTACCATGAAGCATAGAAATGAGATGCGATATCGGGTTTTAAGAAGCATTAGAACTCTATTGCTACGATACGTAGAAATCTGCAGACGCTATTTCCTAGCAAGGAAGTGTCGCATTTACTTTCATTTGAATCGTAGACGAGGAATACATGACACTTCGCAAATCATATTATATCCTACCATGAAACATAGAAATGAGATGCGATATCGCGTTTTAAGAATCATAAGAACTCTATTGCTACGATACGTAGACATCTGCAAACGCTATTTCCTTGCAAATGCCGCATTTACATTCATTTGAATCGTAGACGATGAATGCATAACACTTCGCAATGAATATTATATCTTATCGTGGAACATAGATATGAGATGCAATATCTCGTTTTAAGAAGCATTAGAACTCTATTGCTACGATACCTAGACATCTGCAGCCGCTATTTCCTAGCAAGGAAGTGTCGCATTTACATCCATTTGAAGTGTAGACGAGGAATACATGAAACTTCGCAAATCATATTATATCTTACCATGAAACATAGAAATGAGATGCGATATCGCGTTTTAAGAAGCATTAGAAAGCTATTGCTACGATACGTAGACATCTGCAAACGCTATTTCCTAGCAAGGAAGTGTCGCATTTACATTCATTTGAAGTGTAGACGAGGAATGCATAACACATCGGAATGAATATTATATCTTGCCATGAAACATAGAAATGAGATGCGATATCGCGTTTTAAGAAGCATTAGAAATCTATTGCTACGATACGTAGACATCTGCAAACACTATTTCCTAGCGAGGAAGTGTCGCATTCACATTCATTTGAAGTGTAGACGAGGAATACATAACACTTCGCAAATCAGATTATATCTTACCATGAAACATAGAAATGAGATGCGATATCGCGTTTTAAGAATCATAAGAACTCTATTGCTACGATACGTAGACATCTGCAAACGCTATTTCCTTGCAAATGCCGCATTTACATTCATTTGAATCGTAGACGATGAATGCATAACACTTCGCAATGAATATTATATCTTATCGTGAAACATAGATATGAGATGCAATATCTCGTTTTAAGAAGCATTAGAACTCTATTGCTACGATACCTAGACATCTGCAGACGCTATTTCCTAGCGAGGAAGTATCGCATTCACATTCATTTGATGTGTAGACGATTAATACATAACACTTGGCAAATCATGTTATATCTTACCATGAAACATAGAAATGAGATGCGATATCGCGTTTTAAGAATCATAAGAACTCTATTGCTACGATACGTAGACATCTGCAAACGCTATTTCCATGCAAGGAAGTGTCGCATTTACATTCATTTGAAGTGTAGACGAGGAATACATGATACTTCGCAAATCATATTATATCTTACGATGAAACATAGAAATGAGATGCGATATCGCGTTTTAAGAAGCATTAGAACACTATTGCTACGATAGGTAGACATTTGCAAACGCTATTTCCTAGCAAAGAAGTGTCGCATTTACATTCATTTGAAGTGTAGGCGAGGAATACATAACATTTCGCAAATCATATTATATCTTACCATGAAACATAGAAATGAGATGCGATATCGCGTTTTAAGAAGCATTAGAACTCTATTGCTACGATACGTAGAAATCTGCAAACGCTATTTCCTAGCAAGGAAGTGTCGCATTTACATTCATTTGAATCGTAGACGAGGAATGCATAACACTTCGCAATGAATATTATATCTTATCATGAAACATAGATATGAGATGCAATATATCGTTTTAAGAAGCATTTGAACACAATTGCTTCGATACGTAGACATCTGCAAACGCTATTTCCTTGCAAGGAAGTGTCGCGTTTACATTCATTTGAAGTGTAGACGAGGAATACATGATACTTCGCAAATCATATTATATCTTACCATGAAACATAGAAATGAGATGCGATATCGCGTCTTAAGAATCATAAGAACTCTATTGCTACGATACGTAGACATCTGCAAACGCTATTTCCTAGCAAGGAAGTGTCGCATTTACATTCATTTGAACCGTAGACGAGGAATGCATAACACTTCGCAATGAATATTATATCCTACCATGAAACATAGAAATGAGATGCGATATCGCGTTTTAAGAATCATAAGAACTCTATTGCTACGATACGTAGACATCTGCAAACGCTATTTCCTTGCAAATGCCGCATTTACATTCATTTGAATCGTAGACGATGAATGCATAACACTTCGCAATGAATATTATATCTTATCGTGAAACATAGATATGAGATGCAATATCTCGTCTTAAGAAGCATTAGAACTCTATTGCTACGATACCTAGACATCTGCAGACGCTATTTCCTAGCAAGGAAGTGTCGCATTTACATCCATTTGAAGTGTAGACGAGGAATGCATAACACTTCGCAAATCATATTACATCTTACCATGAAACATAGAAATGAGATGCGATATCGAGTTTTAAGAAGCATTAGAACGCTATTGCTACGATACCTAGACATCTGCAGACGCTATTTCCTAGCAAGGAAGTGTCGCATTTACATTCATTTGAAGTGTAGACGAGGAATACATGACACTTCGCAAATCATATTATGTCTTACCATGAAACTTGGAAATGAGATGCGATATCGCGTTTTAAGATGCATTAGAAAACTATTGCTACGATAGGTAGACATTTCCAAACGCTATTTCCTAGCAACGAAGTGTCGCATTTACATTCATTTGAAGTGTAGGCGAGGAATACATAACACTTCGCAAATCATATTATATCTTACCATGAAACATAGAAATGAGATGCGATATCGCGTTTTAAGAAGCATTAGAACTCTATTGCTACGATACCTAGACATCTGCAGACGCTATTTCCTAGCAAGGAAGTATCGCATTTACATTCATTTGAAGTGTAGACGAGGAATACATGATGCTTCGCAAATCATATTATATCTTACCATGAAACATAGAAATGAGATGCGATATCGCGTTTTAAGAAGCATTTGAACTCTATTGCTACGAAACGTAGACATCTACAATCGCTATTTCCTAGCGAGGAAGTGTCGCATTCACATTCATTTGAAGTGTAGACGAGGAATGCATAACACTTCGCAATGAATATTATATCTTGCCATGAAACATAGAAATGTGATGCGATATCGCGTTTTAAGAAGCATTAGAACTCTATTGCTACGATACCTAGACATCTGCAAACGCTATTTCCTTGCAAGGAAGTGTCGCATTTACATTCATTTGAATCGTAGACTAGGAATGCATAACACTTCGCAAATCGTATTATATCTTACCATGAAACATAGAAATGAGATGCGATATCGCGTTTTAAGAAGCATTAGAACTCTATTGCTACGATACCTAGACATCTGCAGACGCTATTTCCTAGCAAGGAAGTATCGCATTTACATTCATTTGAAGTGTAGACGAGGAATACATGATGCTTCGCAAATCATATTATATCTTACCATGAAACATAGAAATGAGATGCGATATCGCGTTTTAAGAAGCATTTGAACTCTATTGCTACGAAACGTAGACATCTACAATCGCTATTTCCTAGCGAGGAAGTGTCGCATTCACATTCATTTGAAGTGTAGACGAGGAATGCATAACACTTCGCAATGAATATTATATCTTGCCATGAAACATAGAAATGTGATGCGATATCGCGTTTTAAGAAGCATTAGAACTCTATTGCTACGATACCTAGACATCTGCAAACGCTATTTCCTTGCAAGGAAGTGTCGCATTTACATTCATTTGAATCGTAGACTAGGAATGCATAACACTTCGCAAATCGTATTATATCTTACCATGAAACATAGAAATGAGATGCGATATCGCGTTTTAAGAATCATAAGAACTCTATTGCTACGATACGTAGACATCTGCAAACGCTATTTCCTTGCAAGGAAGTGTCGCATTTACATTCATCTGAATCGTAGACGAGGAATGCATAACACTTCGCAATGAATATTATATATTATCATGAAACATAGATATGAGATTGCAATATCTCGTTTTAAGATGCATTTGAACTCTATTGCTTCGATACGTAGACATCTGCAAACGCTATTTCCTTGCTAGGAAGTGTCGCATTTACATTCATTTGAAGTGTAGCCGAGGAATACATAACACTTCGCAAATCGTATTATATCTTACCATGAAACATAGAAATGAGATGCGATATCGCGTTTTAAGAATCATAAGAACTCTATTGCTACGATACGTAGACATCTGCAAACGCTATTTCCTTGCAAGGAAGTGTCGCATTTACATTCATTTGAAGTGTAGCCGAGGAATACATAGCACTTCGCAAATCGTATTATATCTTACCATGAAACATAGGAATGAGATGCGATATCGCGTTTTAAGAATCATAAGAACTCTATTGCTACGATACGTAGACATCTGCAGCCGCTATTTCCTAGCAAGGAAGTGTCGCATTTACATCCATTTGAAGTGTAGACGAGGAATACATGAAACTTCGCAAATCATATTATATCTTACCATGAAACATAGAAATGAGATGCGATATCGCGTTTTAAGAAGCATTAGAAAGCTATTGCTACGATACGTAGACATCTGCAAACGCTATTTCCTAGCAAGGAAGTGTCGCATTTACATTCATTTGAAGTGTAGACGAGGAATGCATAACACTTCGGAATGAATATTATATCTTGCCATGAAACATAGAAATGAGATGCGATATCGCGTTTTAAGAAGCATTAGAAATCTATTGCTACGATACGTAGACATCTGCAAACACTATTTCCTAGCGAGGAAGTGTCGCATTCACATTCATTTGAAGTGTAGACGAGGAATACATAACACTTCGCAAATCAGATTATATCTTACCATGAAACATAGAAATGAGATGCGATATCGCGTTTTAAGAATCATAAGAACTCTATTGCTACGATACGTAGACATCTGCAAACGCTATTTCCTTGCAAATGCCGCATTTACATTCATTTGAATCGTAGACGATGAATGCATAACACTTCGCAATGAATATTATATCCTACCATGAAACATAGAAATGAGATGCGATATCGCGTTTTAAGAATCATAAGAACTCTATTGCTACGATACGTAGACATCTGCAAACGCTATTTCCTTGCAAGGAAGTGTCGCATTTACTTTCATTTGAATCGTAGACGAGGAATACATGACACTTCGCAAATCATATTATATCCTACCATGAAACATAGAAATGAGATGCGATATCGCGTTTTAAGAATCATAAGAACTCTATTGCTACGATACGTAGACATCTGCAAACGCTATTTCCTTGCAAATGCCGCATTTACATTCATTTGAATCGTAGACGATGAATGCATAACACTTCGCAATGAATATTATATCTTATCGTGAAACATAGATATGAGATGCAATATCTCGTTTTAAGAAGCATTAGAACTCTATTGCTACGATACCTAGACATCTGCAGACGCTATTTCCTAGCAAGGAAGTGTCGCATTTACATCCATTTGAAGTGTAGACGAGGAATACATGAAACTTCGCAAATCATATTATATCTTACCATGAAACATAGAAATGAGATGCGATATCGCGTTTTAAGAAGCATTAGAAAGCTATTGCTACGATACGTAGACATCTGCAAACGCTATTTCCTAGCAAGGAAGTGTCGCATTTACATTCATTTGAAGTGTAGACGAGGAATGCATAACACTTCGCAATGAATATTATATCTTGCCATGAAACATAGAAATGAGATGCGATATCGCGTTTTAAGAAGCATTAGAAATCTATTGCTACGATACGTAGACATCTGCAAACACTATTTCCTAGCGAGGAAGTGTCGCATTCACATTCATTTGAAGTGTAGACGAGGAATACATAACACTTCGCAAATCAGATTATATCTTACCATGAAACATAGAAATGAGATGCGATATCGCGTTTTAAGAATCATAAGAACTCTATTGCTACGATACGTAGACATCTGCAAACGCTATTTCCTTGCAAATGCCGCATTTACATTCATTTGAATCGTAGACGATGAATGCATAACACTTCGCAATGAATATTATATCTTATCGTGAAACATAGATATGAGATGCAATATCTCGTTTTAAGAAGCATTAGAACTCTATTGCTACGATACCTAGACATCTGCAGACGCTATTTCCTAGCGAGGAAGTATCGCATTCACATTCATTTGATGTGTAGACGATTAATACATAACACTTGGCAAATCATGTTATATCTTACCATGAAACATAGAAATGAGATGCGATATCGCGTTTTAAGAATCATAAGAACTCTATTGCTACGATACGTAGACATCTGCAAACGCTATTTCCATGCAAGGAAGTGTCGCATTTACATTCATTTGAAGTGTAGACGAGGAATACATGATACTTCGCAAATCATATTATATCTTACGATGAAACATAGAAATGAGATGCGATATCGCGTTTTAAGAAGCATTAGAACACTATTGCTACGATAGGTAGACATTTGCAAACGCTATTTCCTAGCAAAGAAGTGTCGCATTTACATTCATTTGAAGTGTAGGCGAGGAATACATAACATTTCGCAAATCATATTATATCTTACCATGAAACATAGAAATGAGATGCGATATCGCGTTTTAAGAAGCATTAGAACTCTATTGCTACGATACGTAGAAATCTGCAAACGCTATTTCCTAGCAAGGAAGTGTCGCATTTACATTCATTTGAATCGTAGACGAGGAATGCATAACACTTCGCAATGAATATTATATCTTATCATGAAACATAGATATGAGATGCAATATATCGTTTTAAGAAGCATTTGAACACAATTGCTTCGATACGTAGACATCTGCAAACGCTATTTCCTTGCAAGGAAGTGTCGCGTTTACATTCATTTGAAGTGTAGACGAGGAATACATGATACTTCGCAAATCATATTATATCTTACCATGAAACATAGAAATGAGATGCGATATCGCGTCTTAAGAATCATAAGAACTCTATTGCTACGATACGTAGACATCTGCAAACGCTATTTCCTAGCAAGGAAGTGTCGCATTTACATTCATTTGAACCGTAGACGAGGAATGCATAACACTTCGCAATGAATATTATATCCTACCATGAAACATAGAAATGAGATGCGATATCGCGTTTTAAGAATCATAAGAACTCTATTGCTACGATACGTAGACATCTGCAAACGCTATTTCCTTGCAAATGCCGCATTTACATTCATTTGAATCGTAGACGATGAATGCATAACACTTCGCAATGAATATTATATCTTATCGTGAAACATAGGTATGAGATGCAATATCTCGTTTTAAGAAGCATTAGAACTCTATTGCTACGATACCTAGACATCTGCAGACGCTATTTCCTAGCAAGGAAGTGTCGCATTTACATCCATTTGAAGTGTAGACGAGGAATGCATAACACTTCGCAAATCATATTACATCTTACCATGAAACATAGAAATGAGATGCGATATCGAGTTTTAAGAAGCATTAGAACGCTATTGCTACGATACCTAGACATCTGCAGACGCTATTTCCTAGCAAGGAAGTGTCGCATTTACATTCATTTGAAGTGTAGACGAGGAATACATGACACTTCGCAAATCATATTATGTCTTACCATGAAACTTGGAAATGAGATGCGATATCGCGTTTTAAGATGCATTAGAAAACTATTGCTACGATAGGTAGACATTTCCAAACGCTATTTCCTAGCAACGAAGTGTCGCATTTACATTCATTTGAAGTGTAGGCGAGGAATACATAACACTTCGCAAATCATATTATATCTTACCATGAAACATAGAAATGAGATGCGATATCGCGTTTTAAGAAGCATTAGAACTCTATTGCTACGATACCTAGACATCTGCAGACGCTATTTCCTAGCAAGGAAGTATCGCATTTACATTCATTTGAAGTGTAGACGAGGAATACATGATGCTTCGCAAATCATATTATATCTTACCATGAAACATAGAAATGAGATGCGATATCGCGTTTTAAGAAGCATTTGAACTCTATTGCTACGAAACGTAGACATCTACAATCGCTATTTCCTAGCGAGGAAGTGTCGCATTCACATTCATTTGAAGTGTAGACGAGGAATGCATAACACTTCGCAATGAATATTATATCTTGCCATGAAACATAGAAATGTGATGCGATATCGCGTTTTAAGAAGCATTAGAACTCTATTGCTACGATACCTAGACATCTGCAAACGCTATTTCCTTGCAAGGAAGTGTCGCATTTACATTCATTTGAATCGTAGACTAGGAATGCATAACACTTCGCAAATCGTATTATATCTTACCATGAAACATAGAAATGAGATGCGATATCGCGTTTTAAGAATCATAAGAACTCTATTGCTACGATACGTAGACATCTGCAAACGCTATTTCCTTGCAAGGAAGTGTCGCATTTACATTCATCTGAATCGTAGACGAGGAATGCATAACACTTCGCAATGAATATTATATATTATCATGAAACATAGATATGAGATTGCAATATCTCGTTTTAAGATGCATTTGAACTCTATTGCTTCGATACGTAGACATCTGCAAACGCTATTTCCTTGCTAGGAAGTGTCGCATTTACATTCATTTGAAGTGTAGCCGAGGAATACATAACACTTCGCAAATCGTATTATATCTTACCATGAAACATAGAAATGAGATGCGATATCGCGTTTTAAGAATCATAAGAACTCTATTGCTACTATACGTAGACATCTGCAAACGCTATTTCCTTGCAAGGAAGTGTCGCATTTACATTCATTTGAATCGTAGACGAGGAATGCATAACACTTCGCTATGAATATTATATCTTATCATGAAACATAGATATGAGATGCAATATCTCGTTTTAAGAAGCATTTGAACTCTATTACTACGATACGTAGACATCTGCAAACGCTATTTCCTTGCAAGGAAGTGTCGCATTAACATTCATTTGAATCGTAGACGAGGAATGCATAACACTTCGCAAATCATATTATATCTTACCATGAAACATAGAAATGAGATGCGATATCGCGTGTTAAGAAGCATTAGAACTCTATTGCTACGATACGTAGACATCTGCAAACGCTATTACCTTGCAAGGAAGTGTCGCATTTACATTCATTTGAGTCGTAGACGAGGAATACATGACACTTCGCAAATCATATTATATCTTACCATGAAACATAGAAATGAGATGCGATATCGCGTTTTAAGAAGCATTAGTACTCTATTGCTACGATACGTAGACATCTGCAAACGCTATTTCCTTGCAAGGAAGTGTCGCATTTACATTCATTTGAAGTGTAGCCGAGGAATACATAGCACTTCGCAAATCGTATTATATCTTACCATGAAACATAGGAATGAGATGCGATATCGCGTTTTAAGAATCATAAGAACTCTATTGCTACGATACGTAGACATCTGCAAACGCTATTTCCTTGCAAGGAAGTGTCGCATTTACATTCATCTGAATCGTAGACGAGGAATGCATATCACTTCGCAATGAATATTATATATTATCATGAAACATAGATATGAGATGCAATATCTCGTTTTAAGATGCATTTGAACTCTATTGCTTCGATACGTAGACATCTGCAAACGCTATTTCCTTGCAAGGAAGTGTCGCATTTACATTCATTTGAAGTGTAGACGAGGAATACATAACACTTCGCAAATAATATTATATCTTACCATGAAACATAGAAATGAGATGCGATATCGCGTTCTAAGAAGCATTAGAACAATACTGCTACTATAGGTAGACATCTGCAATCGCTATTTCCTTGCAAAGAAGTGTCGCATTTACATTCATTTGAAGTGTAGCCCAGGAATACATAGCACTTCGCAAATCGTATTATATCTTACCATGAAACATAGAAATGAGATGCGATATCGCGTTTTAAGAAGCATTAGAACTCTATTGCTACGATCCGTAGACACCTGCAAACGCTATTTCCTTGCAAGGAAGTGTCGCATTTACATTCATTTGAAGTGTAGCCGAGGAATACATAACACTTCGCAAATCGTATTATATCTTACCATGAAACATAGAAATGAGATGCGATATCGCGTTTTAAGAATCATATGAACTCTATTGCTACGATACGTAGACATCTGCAAACGCTATTTCCTTGCAAGGAAGTGTCGCATTTGCATTCATCTGAATCGTAGACGAGGAAAGCATAACACCTCGCAAATCGTATTATATCTTACCATGAAACATAGAAATGAGATGCGATATCGCGTTTTAAGAAGCATTTGAACTCTATTGCTTCGATACGTAGACATCTGCAAACGCTATTTCCTAGCGAGGAAGTGTTGCATTCGCATTCATTTGAAGTGTAGACGAGGAATACATAACACTTCGCAAATCATGTTGTATCTTACCATGAAACATAGAAATCAGATGCGATATCGCGTTTTAAGAAGCATTAGAACTCTACTGCTACGATACGCAGACATCTGCAAACGCTATTTCCTAGCGAGGAAGTGTCACATTCACATTCATTTGAAGTGTAGACGAGGAATACATAACACTTCGCAAATCATATTATATCTTACCATGAAACATAGAAATGAGATGCGATATCGCGTTTTAAGAAGCATTAGAACTCTATTGCTACGATACGTAGACATCTGCAAACGCTATTTCCTTGCAAGGAAGTGTCTCATTTACATTCATATGAATCGTAGACGAGGAATGCATAACACTTCGCAATGAATATTATATCTTATCATGAAACATAGATATGAGATGCAATATCTCGTTTTAAGAAGCATTTGAACTCTATTGCTTCGATACGTAGACATCTGCAAACGCTATTTCCTTGCAAGGAAGTGTCGCATTTACATTCATTTGAAGTGTAGACGAGGAATACATAACACTTCGCAAATCATATTATATCTTACCATGAAACATAGAAATGACATGCGATATCTCGTTTTAAGAAGCATCAGAAATCCATTGCTACGATACGTAGACATCTGCAAACGCTATTTCCTTGCAAGAAAGTGTCGCATTTACATTCATTTGATGTGTAGACGAGGAATACATAACACTTGGCAAATCATATTTTATCTTACCGTTGTAACGTCCGCCGAACCTCGCGGTACCTCCAGCACTCCCCGGCAGAGCCACATACACCGCCTGCCACCGCCACAGAGACAAGCGTACCGACACATGGTCAATCTACCTGATCGCCGTGCCAAGGCAGTCACCCTCGCAACCAGGAGTTCGACTTCACAACCGCGCTACGACGCGCTATCAGATAGCTGGGAGAGAGATGAACCACAGCCTCCGCACGAGGACCAATCCACGTATCACGAGGAGTCGCCCGCCGTATCGCACCCATATTCATACTATTCATATTTGTATCCATAATCGAGCGAATTTTAGTATTTAAGTACACGACACTCCATGTACATACACAAAACAACACACACAGAAATAGCATAAGTATTTTCTTGTATAATCTTAATTTTAGAAAGCGATTAATTATAAGTAGTTTCAAGCGAAGCGCCCGAGCGAGCGCCCGACGCGCGCGGCTCACGCTGAACGCGCGTGTCCCCACCACAACCGACCGCCCCACTTCGAGGGCCGAGCGTTTCGCCCCACTCTGGGGCCCTGCGACTCGCGCGCCCCGCGATCCGAGGAGGTCGCGGATCCGCGAGCCGATGATCAGATCGAGCCTTGAGCTCAACGCGAACGGACTTTCATGCCTTCGGGCTTTACTTCATCTCACTCGGAGTTATATACTATTTCAACATCGTTCTAATTCAAACTTCGAATTCAAACTCTAACTCAAGTTCCTAACTCTAACTTCACCTATATTCTAATTATATTCAACATCTAGTATTTAGTAAGTTTAGCATAGGGTAGTAAGTGTAAGCTCAGGTATTATTTAGAATATATATATTGTATTTTTACCAGTATCTACAATTCTCGTTATTTGCATTTTATTCCTTGCTATAATAATTTAGCGTGAAGTCTTCCTCGAGTTCTCGCGTCTTCCACATACATTCAGGGAGCTCTGACCTTTAGTCGAAACTTGGTAACCGATCAGTTAGAGAGGACAGCCGCTTAACTGCATCGGCCCACAGCTAGACTAAAGAGTAGACATCCGTCGGTTTCCTTATTTCTGGACCGGTAAGCTAGAGAGGACCACCGCTTAGTGGACCCGTATCCAGACTTTTTGGAATCCGACTCGAATGCGCCGTTCCGATATTAACAAGCGAACTCGACGCGCGGGAAGGAAGAACTTCCTCCGGTCATTAGTACGCGAATACGTTGGTGCAAATACCGTCGCGTACGTCTACCACTGCAACATTTCTCCTCCTGCTGACCGCCGACCGGACAACCGTGCCGCAACTTCGCCTCCGCCACAGATCCGCTCGAACGAGCTGATACGATCAAGGAATCAACCAGCCTGGGTACTCGTCCCCGTAACAATTCCGCCTCGCAGCCCTTACGCAGGGACCATTCCGGAGGGCGATCCACGTAGACAAAGGTACCTGGAAAAGAGAAATTGAAGCAGCGGTCTCAAGGCGCCAGAAGGTAAGTCCGTGTCATTATTATCGCACCCGTGTCTTCTTCGACTGTAAACCGCGAGCCAGAAAGAACCCGGTCTTCGTCGCAATTTCCGCGAGCCGAACCGTACGAGGCTGCGTGTCGCTTCCGGCAAATGATAAATTTTCGCGACCCGTGACGTGACACGATCTTTTTGGTGACAGCGGTGGGATACTGCCTGTTATCCCTTTCGGGAAATTCTGCCAGTGAATAGGGATACATCAGCCATGGCTACGCGTACGCCGACTAAGACACGACAACAGCCACCCCGAGCCGCCGCCGCGGGAATAGAATCCGACCGCGATAAACGCGCTACGCGTCGTATAGAGTTTCAAGATTCGCTTGCCGATCCGATTCCACGAATGCCGGAGACTTCCGATGCAGACAAAGTCACCGAATCAAACAGGGCAACTGAAAACACTATGTTCTTGATGCAGCAAATAGAAGAATTGCGCCGCGAATTAGCTACGCTCCGTCGTTCACAAGACGTTGCGCGTTCAGACACCGCTTCAACAGACTTTCCGCGACTAAACACATCACCGTTACTCTCAAATTCGCGTATGGAAAATTCGGGTTCGCTGCACGACGAACTTTCATTAAAGCAAGCGCTAGAAGCTATTCCTAACTATGACGGACAAAACATGCCCGTCCTCCAGTTCACGCGAGCATGCAAGCGCGCGTACGAACTTATCCCTAACGGCTGCGAACGTACGTTTACGCGACTAATCAAAAGCAGACTAAAGGGCCGCGCATACCTCGCATTGGAAGATGAACCGTGTCACACCATCTTAGAGCTCACAGACATCCTCCGTAGTTCATTCGGTGCCGTACGTTCCGCCGACCATTACCGCGGTGAACTTACGAATATATATATGAAACAAAACGAACATATTCTAGATTACATAAGCCGAGTGAAGGATTTACGCACTGCAATAGTAGATTGTGAACGATTAGACCCTTACGCTACGCCAGGTTCTACGTCGAACGTCGACGACCTAACGCTCCGCTGTTTTACGGACGGTTTGATACCTGAAATCCGCGTCCAGATGCCCTCAAACGTGTTAGGAACGCTGCAAGAAGCATTTTCGCGCGCCCGAGAACTTTTCAAAAGGCACGAATTGGATTGCGACCGGTTGCGGAATCCGCGTTCCCGCGTCGAAACCCGAGAGAGACGACCAGAAGTGACGTGTCCTATTTGCAACAACCCAGGACATTTCGCACGAGATTGCCGCTCTAGAATTTATCCTTCGCAACAATCACCGGCCGCTCGCCAAGACTTCCATTATCGGGATGCGTATGCCCCGACACCGAGGCCATTAGCAGACTCAACGCGACAGTCCGCGCCACGGGAAATTACATTTTGCAGATATTGTAAAACGCCGGGCCACGATATTAGCGAATGTAGGAAAAGGCAGTTTAACAATAGCAACAGGTACTCGGGAAACGGGAACGGCCTCCCGCCGCGCCGCGAGACCCGACGCGAGGCCCCTTCAAACATTCGCAATCTCGCGACGACCGACCGCTCATTAGAGGCCCCAACCGAAGCGCAGCAATAAACCTAACGGGAAAAACTAACACCCCGAGCGTCATCCTCAATTCTAACGTGCTAATTAAGCCAACAGAATTCATGGTCGACACAGGGGCAGAAATTAACGTTATTAAGCGCTCCGCATTATCGTCCGCCGCCAGAATCGATTGCTCGGAGACGGTAGTTATTACCGGGGTTACAAACGGGAAAACGACGACCATAGGTACGGTTAACATTGTTCTATTTGATCGAGTAGTGCCATTCAACGTCGTAGACGACGATTTCCCCCTCGGCCCAGACGGCATCCTCGGATCCGGCTTCTGCGCCGATGCGGAAATTTCCTTTCCAAAGAGTCAAGTTCGGTGGAACGGAAAAACAATCCCGTTCAAGCGCGAAATCTCTAACATTTCGAATGAAGTTCCTCCGTTACCGCCGGATACCAAAGCAGAGATTGTAGATAAAATCTCCATACCTCCGCGAATGAACGCCGGAATCAAAATTCGCGTAATCAACTCAGCTATCCGAGAGGGAATAGTCCCTCGGATAGACATTGCTCCAGGAATTTTCTTCGGAGATGCCCTGGTGACAGTGCGAAGGGGCACGGCCATCACAAGAGTAATTAACTCGACAGACGAAGCCGTCACGTTGGCCCTGCCTCCTTTGCAGCTTGAGCCAGTGCCAGATATTTCTCGGGAAGGCAAATCCGCGCTTTTTCCGATATTCTCGAATTCTAGCCCTATACCGAAGCCAAATCGAAATTTGACAAAGACAATCCTAGTTCCAGCCGCATCAAACGGCTCACCCCAAAAGGGGGAATTGTCAAATAAAGCTTCTTCACGCTTGACGTCACCATCTAACGACGGACCTCCTCTTTTTACTGCAAGCGCTAGCGTACGAAATTCGACATACGCGCAAGTTACAAAATCCGACGCGAAAACAACACCGCCCAAAGATAAACGTTCTTCGAAGCCTCGTTTAGAGCAAGTGGTAGACCTATTACGTTTAAGTCATCTCAACGATGAAGAAAGAGCGCATGTAATTCGATTAGTCGAGAAGACGCAAGACTTGTTCTATATAGACGGCGATAAGCTAGGATACACAAACGCGGCCACCCATAAAATCCCTACTGTCGATGATAGGCCTATAAATGTAAAACAGTATAGATTTCCCCCGGTACATAAAGAGGAGATCCGCGATCAGGTGGAAAAATTGTTGCAAAACGACGTTATACGGAATTCCAAATCCCCGTATAATTCGCCACTCTGGGTTGTCCCTAAGAAACCCGACTCCTCCGGAAAAAAGCGATGGCGCGTAGTAATAGATTATCGCGCTTTAAATGAGAAATCGATCGCGGATGCGTATCCGCTGCCTTCTATAACCGAAATATTAGATCAGTTGGGTAGTGCCAAATATTTCAGCACTTTCGACCTCGCCAGCGGATTCCATCAAATTCCGATGGAACCCGCTGACGCGCACAAGACAGCTTTTTCGACTCCGCATGGCCACTTCGAATTTACTCGTATGCCTTTTGGGCTAAAGAATGCACCGGCCACTTTTCAAAGATTGATGGATAATGTGCTCGCAGGACTCCAAGGGAACGAACTTTTCGTTTATTTGGACGATATAGTTGTTTACGCCAGCTCGCTCCAAGAGCATGAAACGAAATACGACAAGTTGACGCGACGGCTAAGAGAGGCCAATTTAGTCCTACAACCAGATAAGTGCGAGTTCCTCAGGCGAGAAGTGAGTTACCTCGGGCACATTATCAGCGAAGACGGAGTGAAACCAGACCCCGCGAAAGTAAGCGCTGTAAGAGATTTTCCCAGGCCAACGAATCAGAAGCAAATAAAACAATTCTTAGGTCTCGCCGGTTATTATAGACGGTTTATATCAAATTTTTCGAACATAACAAAACCTCTCACAAACCTATTAAAGAAAGACGCACAGTTCGTATGGCGAAACGACCAGGAAAACGCTTTCGTAAAACTACGCGACGCGCTATGCGAGGCGCCGATTCTTCAGTACCCGAATTTTAAGGAACCCTTTATTATAACTACAGATGCATCCGCAGACGCAATAGGTGCCGTAATTAGCCAAGGGCGGATAGGCCGTGATTTACCTATAGCATATACCTCACGATTACTTAACTCCGCCGAGAGAAACTACTCTACGATAGAGAAAGAGTGCTTGGCTATTGTCTACGCCGTGCACCACTTTCGGCCATACATTTATGGTAACCGCTTCACTCTCGTCACTGACCATCGTCCACTGGTGTGGATGAACTCGGTTAAAGACCCATCCAGTCGTCTCGTGCGGTGGAGGTTAAAACTTGCAGAGTACGATTACGACATGGTATATAAAGCGGGAAAATCCAATTCTAATGCAGACGCACTTTCACGCAATCCTGTAAAAGTTATGCCAATCACACAACCTTCATCCTCCGATGAAGATATCTTCGATCCATCACCGCTACCGCTTAGACGAGAAAAGACTGAACCTCCACCACCGCCTCCACCAAGTCCTGCCGATAAACAATCAACGCCTGATAGACTTCCTCGAAACTACCCTACTGTACCGACGCCACGAATCAAAGCCGGTAATACAGAAATGTATGAACCGACACCGGGAGAACATATTAGGTATGAACCCCTATTTAAATTTACGAGGGACACGATCGCAACTAGACGCGACAATATAGTCATATTCATCGCGCAGTCAGGACAACCATACGATAAAGGGGCAAAAGAAATTCAAAAATCGGGAAAATTTTTCTTCGACAAAGATAATATTAACTTAGCTAGAGCCAGAGTCGTTAAAATAGAAGACTACTATCAGATTCAGTTACCAATTGTTGAACACCAGTCTAGAGCTATTGATTACAATATAGTCATAGAAGCACTAAGATCATTATACGACGTGGTTAACGAACTACAGTTGAAAACAATTAGCATCGCGCAAACCTATCTAGATTCAATACCATGGGCTCAAATCCAACGCGCGTTACAGGACTTACTATATGAAACTCCGGTACAGGTAACTGTATGCCAGGGCTTAATCCATATTCCCCCGGAAGAGAAAAGACAGAAAATTATTCAAGAAAGTCACGACACCCCCGTAGGAGGCCATAAGGGCGTAAATAAAACATACTCAAGGGTTAGAGAAAGATACTACTGGCCAAATATGAAAGTCCAGATCCAAGACTTTATTAGCAGATGCAAAAGCTGCCAGTCGGAGAAACTAGTACGCGTAAAAACCCGACAACCGTTGACATTAACAGACACCCCGGGTTGCGCGTTTGACAAAATCTCAATGGACGTCATGGGTCCCCTTCCGACAACTCCCGACGGTTTTACCAATATCCTAACCATCCAAGATCTTCTGACCAAATATTCCGTAGCCATCCCTTTAAAACATACAACTGCCGTTGATATCGCCGAAGCATTAATAACTGGTTTCATTTGCAAATTCGGATGCCCGAAGGGTATTCTAACCGATCAAGGCTCCAATTTCATTAATAGTTTGATAAAAGCGATCGCGATTAAATTCAAAATTAAGCAATACAAATCAACGGCCTTCCACCCACAGACGAATGGATCGGTCGAACGATCACACCATGTCTTGGCCGAATACCTCAAGCATTTCATCAACACCAGTGACGACTGGGAAAGATGGCTTCCGTACGCCATGTTTTCCTATAACACCAGCGTCCACGAGGGTACATTGTATACTCCGCACGAACTAGTCTTCGGGCGAATTGCGAGAACACCATCTGAAACCCCATTTCAGGATAATACAGAAAACGAGACCTATTCCGATTATCTGATAAATTTAAACGAAAAAATTACTACATCGCAAAGGGTAGCCAGGGAAAATCTCGACAACGCGAAGCGAAGAGCAAAATTTTATTATGATAAAAAAATTAACGTTCAGAAATTCGAAAAAGGCCAATGGGTTTATCTGCTCAGGGAACCGAATAAACACAAGTTCCAGTCTCAATATGTGGGCCCATACCGAATTATAGAAATTCTGAACGACAACAATGTGAAAATAGCGATTAGGGGCCGTCACAAAATTGTACACGCCAACAAATTAAAATTATGTAAAAGGATGAGTGTAATCGAATCAGGAGAGATAAAGACTAAAGCGAACGTAATAAGTGCGACACAACGGGAAGTGAGTGCAACGAACTCTAAAAGTGATAGTGGAACAAGTGCCTCAGGTACCTTACCAACCAGCCCAGTCATGGTCAACTCGGGTCACTCCGACAACGCGAAACGAGCCCGCCGCTGTCTACCTGGCGAGGATACTCCAGAGGGCAAGCTACCAACCGGCAGAACTACCAATGTCAGGTCATCATTTCCTGTGCATCTTCGAGACAGGAGATCTTGGCATTGCCAAGATTCCTTTACCATGGGGGGAGGTGTAACGTCCGCCGAACCTCGCGGTACCTCCAGCACTCCCCGGCAGAGCCACATACACCGCCTGCCACCGCCACAGAGACAAGCGTACCGACACATGGTCAATCTACCTGATCGCCGTGCCAAGGCAGTCACCCTCGCAACCAGGAGTTCGACTTCACAACCGCGCTACGACGCGCTATCAGATAGCTGGGAGAGAGATGAACCACAGCCTCCGCACGAGGACCAATCCACGTATCACGAGGAGTCGCCCGCCGTATCGCACCCATATTCATACTATTCATATTTGTATCCATAATCGAGCGAATTTTAGTATTTAAGTACACGACACTCCATGTACATACACAAAACAACACACACAGAAATAGCATAAGTATTTTCTTGTATAATCTTAATTTTAGAAAGCGATTAATTATAAGTAGTTTCAAGCGAAGCGCCCGAGCGAGCGCCCGACGCGCGCGGCTCACGCTGAACGCGCGTGTCCCCACCACAACCGACCGCCCCACTTCGAGGGCCGAGCGTTTCGCCCCACTCTGGGGCCCTGCGACTCGCGCGCCCCGCGATCCGAGGAGGTCGCGGATCCGCGAGCCGATGATCAGATCGAGCCTTGAGCTCAACGCGAACGGACTTTCATGCCTTCGGGCTTTACTTCATCTCACTCGGAGTTATATACTATTTCAACATCGTTCTAATTCAAACTTCGAATTCAAACTCTAACTCAAGTTCCTAACTCTAACTTCACCTATATTCTAATTATATTCAACATCTAGTATTTAGTAAGTTTAGCATAGGGTAGTAAGTGTAAGCTCAGGTATTATTTAGAATATATATATTGTATTTTTACCAGTATCTACAATTCTCGTTATTTGCATTTTATTCCTTGCTATAATAATTTAGCGTGAAGTCTTCCTCGAGTTCTCGCGTCTTCCACATACATTCAGGGAGCTCTGACCTTTAGTCGAAACTTGGTAACCGATCAGTTAGAGAGGACAGCCGCTTAACTGCATCGGCCCACAGCTAGACTAAAGAGTAGACATCCGTCGGTTTCCTTATTTCTGGACCGGTAAGCTAGAGAGGACCACCGCTTAGTGGACCCGTATCCAGACTTTTTGGAATCCGACTCGAATGCGCCGTTCCGATATTAACAAGCGAACTCGACGCGCGGGAAGGAAGAACTTCCTCCGGTCATTAGTACGCGAATACGTTGGTGCAAATACCGTCGCGTACGTCTACCACTGCAACATTTCTCCTCCTGCTGACCGCCGACCGGACAACCGTGCCGCAACTTCGCCTCCGCCACAGATCCGCTCGAACGAGCTGATACGATCAAGGAATCAACCAGCCTGGGTACTCGTCCCCGTAACAATTCCGCCTCGCAGCCCTTACGCAGGGACCATTCCGGAGGGCGATCCACGTAGACAAAGGTACCTGGAAAAGAGAAATTGAAGCAGCGGTCTCAAGGCGCCAGAAGGTAAGTCCGTGTCATTATTATCGCACCCGTGTCTTCTTCGACTGTAAACCGCGAGCCAGAAAGAACCCGGTCTTCGTCGCAATTTCCGCGAGCCGAACCGCACGAGGCTGCGTGTCGCTTCCGGCAAATGATAAATTTTCGCGACCCGTGACGTGACACCGTGAAACATAGAAATGAGATGCGATATCGCGTTTTAAGAAGCATTAGAACTCAACTGCTACTATACGTAGACATCTGCAAACGCTATTTCCTTGCGAGGAAGTGTCGCATTTTCATTCATTTGAAGTGTAGACGAGGAATACATAACACTCCGCAAATCATATTATATCTTACCATGAAACATAGAAATGAGATGCGATATCGCGTTTCAAGAAGCATTAGAACTCAACTGCTACTATACGTAGACATCTGCAAACGCTATTTCCTTGCAAGGAAGTGTCGCATTTACATTCATTTGAATCGTAGACGAGGAATGCATAACACTTCGCAATGAATATTATATCTTATCATGAAACATAGATATGAGATGCAATATCTCGTTTTAAGAAGCATTTGAACTCTATTGCTTCGATACGTGGACATCTGCAATCGCTATTTCCTTGCAAGAAAGTGTCGCATTTACATTCATTTGAAGTGTAGACGACGGATACATAACACTTCGCAAATCGTATTATATCTTACCATGAAACATAGAAATGAGATGCGATATCGCGTTTTAGGAATCATAAGAACTCTACTGCTACGATACGTAGACATCTGCAATCGCTATTTCCTTGCAAGAAAGTGTCGCATTTACATTCATTTGAAGTGTAGCCGAGGAATACATAACACTTCGCAAATCGTATTATATCTTACCATGAAACATTGAAATGAGATGCGATATCGCGTTTTAAGAAGCATTTGAACTCTATTGCTTCGATACGTAGACATCTGCAAACGCTATTTCCTAGCGAGGAAGTGTTGCATTCGCATTCATTTGAAGTGTAGACGAGGAATACATAACACTTCGCAAATCATATTGTATCTTACCATGAAACATAGAAATGAGATGCGATATCGCGTTTTAAGAAGCATTAGAACTCTACTGCTGCGATACGCAGACATCTGCAAACGCTATTTCCTAGCGAGGAAGTGTCACATTCACATTCATTTGAAGTGTAGACGAGGAATACATAACACTCCGCAAATCATATTATATCTTACCATTAAACATAGAAATGAGATGCGATATCGCGTTTTAAGAAGCATTAGAACTCTATTGCTACGATACGTAGACATCTGCAAACGCTATTTCCTTGCAAGGAAGTGTCTCATTTACATTCATATGAATCGTAGACGAGGAATGCATAACACTTCGCAATGAATATTATATCTTATCATGAAACATAGATATGAGATGCAATATCTCGTTTTAAGAAGCATTTGAACTCTATTGCGTCGATACGTAGACATCTGCAAACGCTATTTCCTTGCAAGGATGTGTCGCATTTACATTCATTTGAAGTGTAGACGAGGAATACATAACACTTCGCAAATCATATTATATCTTACCATGAAACATAGAAATGACATGCGATATCTCGTTTTAAGAAGCATCAGAAATCCATTGCTACGATACGTAGACATCTGCAAACGCTATTTCCTTGCAAGAAAGTGTCGCATTTACATTCATTTGAAGTGTAGACGACGGATACATACCACTTCGCAAATCATATTATACCTTACCATGAAACATAGAAACGAGATGCGATATCGCGTTTTAAGAATCATAAGAACTCTATTGCAACGATACGTAGACATCTGCAAACGCTATTTCCTTGCAAGAAAGTGTCGCATTTACATTCATTTGATGTGTAGACGAGGAATACATAACACTTGGCAAATCATATTATATCTTACCGTGAAACATAGAAATGAGATGCGATATCGCGTTTCAAGAAGCATTAGAACTCAACTGCTACTATACGTAGACATCTGCAAACGCTATTTCCTTGCGAGGAAGTGTCGCATTTGCATTCATTTGAAGTGTATACGAGGAATACATAACACTCCGCAAATCATATTATATCTTACCATGAAACATAGAAATGAGATGCGATATCGCGTTTTAAGAATCATAAGAACTCTACTGGTACGATACGTAGACATCTGCAATCGCTATTTCCTTGCAAAGAAGTGGCGCATTTACATTCATTTGAAGTGTAGCCGAGGAATGCATAATACTTCGCAATGAATATTATATCTTATCATGAAATATAGATATGAGATGCAATATCTTGTTTTAAGAAGCATTTGAACTCTATTGCTTCGATACCTAGACATCTGCAAACGCTATTTCCTAGCGAGGAAGTGTTGCATTCGCATTCATTTGAAGTGTAGACGAGGAATACATACCACTTCGCAAATCATATTATATCTTACCATGAAACATAGGAATGAGATGTGATATCGCGTTTTAAGGAGCACTTGAACTCTATTGCTTCGATACGTAGACATCTGCAAACGCTATTTCCTTGCAAGGAAGTGTCGCATTTACATTCATTTGAAGTGTAGACGAGGAATACATGATACTTCGCAAATCATATTATATCTTACCATGAATCATAGAAATGAGATGCGATATCGCGTTTTAAGAAGCATTAGAACACTATTGCTACGATAGGTAGACATTTGCAAACGTTATTTCCTAGCAAAGAAGTGTCGCATTTGCATTCATTTGAAGTGTAGACGAGGAATACATAACACTTCGCAAATCATATTATATCTTACCATGAAACATAGAAATGAGATGCGATATCGCGTTTTAAGAAGCATTAGAACTCTATTGCTACAATCCGTAGACATCTGCAAACGCTATTTCCTTGCACAGAAGTGTCGCATTTACATTCATTTGAAGTGTAGACGAGGAATACATAACACTTCGCAAATCATATTATATCTTACCATGAAACATAGAAATGACATGCGATATCTCGTTTTAAGAAGCATCCGAAATCCATTGCTACGATACGTAGACATCTGCAAACGCTATTTCCTTGCAAGGAAGTGTCTCATTTACATTCATCTGAATCGTAGACGACGAATGCATAACACTTCGCAATGAATATTATATCTTATCATGAAACATATATATGAGATGCAATATCTCGTTTTAAGAAGCATTAGAACTCAACTGCTACAATCCGTAGACATCTGCAAACTCTATTTCCTTGCAAGGAAGTGTCGCATTTACTTTCATTTGAATCGTAGACGAGGAATACATGACACTTCGCAAATCATATTATATCTTACCATGAAACATAGAAATGAGATGCGATATCGCGTTTTAAGAAGCATTAGAACTCTATTGCTACGATACGTAGACATCTGCAAACGCTATTTCCTAGCGAGGAAGTGTCGCATTCACATTCATTTGAAGTGTAGACGAGGAATACATAACACTTCGCAAATCATATTATATCTTACCATGAAACATAGAAATGAGATGCAATATCTCGTTTTAAGAAGCATTTGAACTCTATTGCTTCGATACGTGGACATCTGCAATCGCTATTTGCTTGCAAAGAAGTGTCGCATTTACATTCATTTGAAGTGTAGCCGAGGAATACATAACACTACGCAAATCGTATTATATCTTACCATGAAACATAGAAATGAGATGCGATATCGCGTATTAAGAAGTATTAGAACTCTATTGCTACGATACGTAGACATCTGCAAACGCTATTTCCTTGCAAGGAAGTGTCGCATTTACATTCATTTGAATCGTAGACTAGGAATGCATAACACTTCGCAATGAATATTATAGCTTATCATGATACATAGATATGAGATGCAATATCTCGTTTTAAGAAGCATTTGAACTCTATTGCTTCGATACGTGGACATCTGCAAACGCTATTTCCTTGCAAAGAAGTGTCGCATTTACATTCATTTGAAGTGTAGCCGAGGAATACATAACACTTCGCAAATCGTATTATATCTTACCATGAAACATAGAAATGAGATGCGATATCGCGTTTTAAGAATCATAAGAACTCTATTGCTACGATACGTAGACATCTGCAAACGCTATTTCCTTGCAAGGAAGTGTCGCATTTACATTCATCTGAATCGTAGACGAGGAATGCATAACACTTCGCAATGAATATTATATATTATCATGAAACATAGATATGAGATTGCAATATCTCGTTTTAAGATGCATTTGAACTCTATTGCTTCGATACGTAGACATCTGCAAACGCTATTTCCTTGCAAGGAAGTGTCGCATTTACATTCATTTGAAGTGTAGCCGAGGAATACATAACACTTCGCAAATCGTATTATATCTTACCATGAAACATAGAAATGAGATGCGATATCGCGTTTTAAGAATCATAAGAACTCTATTGCTACTATACGTAGACATCTGCAAACGCTATTTCCTTGCAAGGAAGTGTCGCATTTACATTCATTTGAATCGTAGACGAGGAATGCATAACACTTCGCAATGAATATTATATCTTATCATGAAACATAGATATGAGATGCAATATCTCGTTTTAAGAAGCATTTGAACTCTATTGCTTCGATACCTAGACATCTGCAAACACTATTTCCTAGCGAGGAAGTGTCGCATTCACATTCATTTGAAGTGTAAACGAGGAATACATAACACTCCGCAAATCATATTATATCTTACCATGAAACATAGAAATGAGATGCGATATCGCGTTTTAAGAATCATAGAACTCTACTGCTACGATACGTAGACATCTGCAATCGCTATTTCCTTGCAAAGAAGTGTCGCATTTACATTGATTTGAAGTGTAGCCGAGGAATACATAACACTTCGCATATCGTATTATATCTTACCATGAAACATAGAAATGAGATGCGATATCGCGTTTTAAGAAGCATTAGAACTCTATTGCTACGATACGTAGACATCTGCAAACGCTATTTCCTAGCGAGGAAGTGTCGCATTCACATTCATTTGAAGTGTAGACGAGGAATACATAACACTTCGCAAATCATATTATATTTTACCATGAAACATAGAAATGAGATGCAATATCTCGTTTTAAGAAGCATTTGAACTCTATTGCTTCGATACGTGGACATCTGCAATCGCTATTTCCTTGCAAAGAAGTGTCGCATTTACATTCATTTGAAGTGTAGCCGAGGAATAGATAACACTTCGCAAATCGTATTATGTCTTACCATGAAACATAGAAATGAGATGCGATACCGCGTTTTAAGAAGCATTAGAACTCTATTGCTACAATCCGTAGACATCTGCAAACGCTATTTCCTTGCAAGGAAGTGTCGCATTTACATTCATTTGAATCGTAGAAGAGGAATGCATAACACTTCGCTATGAATATTATATCTTATCATGAAACATAGATATGAGATGCAATATCGCGTTTTAAGAAGCATTTGAACTCTATTACTACGATACGTAGACATCTGCAAACGCTATTTCCTTGCAAGGAAGTGTCGCATTAACATTCATTTGAATCGTAGACGAGGAATGCATAACACTTCGCAAATCATATTATATCTTACCATGAAACATAGAAATGAGATGCGATATCGCGTGTTAAGAAGCATTAGAACTCTATTGCTACGATACGTAGACATCTGCAAACGCTATTACCTTGCAAGGAAGTGTCGCATTTACATTCATTTGAGTCGTAGACGAGGAATACATGACACTTCGCAAATCATATTATATCTTACCATGAAACATAGAAATGAGATGCGATATCGCGTTTTAAGAAGCATTAGAACTCTATTGCTACGATACGTAGACATCTGCAAACGCTATTTCCTAGCGAGGAAGTGTCGCATTCACATTCATTTGAAGTGTAGCCGAGGAATACATAACACTACGCAAATCGTATTATATCTTACCATGAAACATAGAAATGAGATGCGATATCGCGTATTAAGAAGTATTAGAACTCTATTGCTACGATACGTAGACATCTGCAAACGCTAATTCCTTGCAAGGAAGTGTCGCATTTACATTCATTTGAATCGTAGACTAGGAATGCATAACACTTCGCAATGAATATTATATCTTATCATGAAACATAGATATGAGATGCAATATCTCGTTTAAAGAAGCATTTGAACTCTATTGCTTCGATACGTGGACATCTGCAAACGCTATTTCCTTGCAAAGAAGTGTCGCATTTACATTCATTTGAAGTGTAGCCGAGGAATACATAACACTTCGCAAATCGTATTATATCTTACCATGAAACATAGAAATGAGATGCGATATCGCGTTTTAAGAATCATAAGAACTCTATTGCTACGATACGTAGACATCTGCAAACGCTATTTCCTTGCAAGGAAGTGTCGCATTTACATTCATCTGAATCGTAGCCGAGGAATACATAACACTTCGCAAATCATATTATATCTTACCATGAAACATAGAAATGAGATGCGATATCGCGTTTTAAGAAGCATTAGAACTCTATTGCTACGATACGTAGACATCTGCAAACGCTATTTCCTAGCGAGGAAGTGTCGCATTCACATTCATTTGAAGTGTAGCCGAGGAATACATAACACTACGCAAATCGTATTATATCTTACCATGAAACATAGAAATGAGATGCGATATCGCGTATTAAGAAGTATTAGAACTCTATTGCTACGATACGTAGACATCTGCAAACGCTAATTCCTTGCAAGGAAGTGTCGCATTTACATTCATTTGAATCGTAGACTAGGAATGCATAACACTTCGCAATGAATATTATATCTTATCATGAAACATAGATATGAGATGCAATATCTCGTTTAAAGAAGCATTTGAACTCTATTGCTTCGATACGTGGACATCTGCAAACGCTATTTCCTTGCAAAGAAGTGTCGCATTTACATTCATTTGAAGTGTAGCCGAGGAATACATAACACTTCGCAAATCGTATTATATCTTACCATGAAACATAGAAATGAGATGCGATATCGCGTTTTAAGAATCATAAGAACTCTATTGCTACGATACGTAGACATCTGCAAACGCTATTTCCTTGCAAGGAAGTGTCGCATTTACATTCATCTGAATCGTAGACGAGGAATGCATAACACTTCGCAATGAATATTATATATTATCATGAAACATAGATATGAGATTGCAATATCTCGTTTTAAGATGCATTTGAACTCTATTGCTTCGATACGTAGACATCTGCAAACGCTATTTCCTTGCAAGGAAGTGTCGCATTTACATTCATTTGAAGTGTAGCCGAGGAATACATAACACTTCGCAAATCGTATTATATCTTACCATGAAACATAGAAATGAGATGCGATATCGCGTTTTAAGAATCATAAGAACTCTATTGCTACGATACGTAGACATCTGCAAACGCTATTTCCTTGCAAGGAAGTGTCGCATTTACATTCATCTGAATCGTAGACGAGGAATGCATAACACTTCGCAATGAATATTATATATTATCATGAAACATAGATATGAGATTGCAATATCTCGTTTTAAGATGCATTTGAACTCTATTGCTTCGATACGTAGACATCTGCAAACGCTATTTCCTTGCAAGGAAGTGTCGCATTTACATTCATTTGAAGTGTAGCCGAGGAATACATAACACTTCGCAAATCGTATTATATCTTACCATGAAACATAGAAATGAGATGCGATATCGCGTTTTAAGAATCATAAGAACTCTATTGCTACTATACGTAGACATCTGCAAACGCTATTTCCATGCAAGGAAGTGTCGCATTTACATTCATTTGAATCGTAGACGAGGAATGCATAACACTTCGCAATGAATATTATATCTTATCATGAAACATAGATATGAGATGCAATATCTCGTTTTAAGAAGCATTTGAACTCTATTGCTTCGATACCTAGACATCTGCAAACACTATTTCCTAGCGAGGAAGTGTCGCATTCACATTCATTTGAAGTGTAAACGAGGAATACATAACACTCCGCAAATCATATTATATCTTACCATGAAACATAGAAATGAGATGCGATATCGCGTTTTAAGAAGTATTAGAACTCTATTGCTACGATACGTAGACATCTGCAAACGCTATTTCCTTGCAAGGTAGTGTCTCATTTACATTCATCTGAATCGTAGACGAGGAATGCATAACACTTCGCAATGAATATTATATCTTATCATGAAACACAGATATGAGATGCAATATCTCGTTTTAAGAAGCATTTGAACTCTATTGCTTCGATACGTAGACATCTGCAAACGCTATTTCCTTGCAAGGAAGTGTCGCATTTACATTCATTTGAAGTGTAGACGAGGAATACATAACACTTCGCAATGAATATTATATCTTATCATGAAACATAGAAATGAGATGCGATATCGCGTTTTAAGAAGCATTAGAACTCTATTGCTTCGATACGTGGACATCTGCAATCGCTATTTCCTTGCAAGAAAGTGTCGCATTTACATTCATTTGAAGTGTAGACGACGGATACATAACACTTCGCAAATCGTATTATATCTTACCATGAAACATAGAAATGAGATGCGATATCGCGTTTTAGGAATCATAAGAACTCTACTGCTACGATACGTTGACATCTGCAATCGCTATTTCCTTGCAAGAAAGTGTCGCATTTACATTCATTTGAAGTGTAGCCGAGGAATACATAACACTTCGCAAACCGTATTATATCTTACCATGAAACATTGAAATGAGATGCGATATCGCGTTTTAAGAAGCATTTGAACTCTATTGCTTCGATACGCAGACATCTGCAAACGCTATATCCTAGCGAGGAAGTGTTGCATTCGCATTCATTTGAAGTGTTGACGAGGAATACATAACACTTCGCAAATCATATTGTATCTTACCATGAAACATAGAAATGAGATGCGATATCGCGTTTTAAGAAGCATTAGAACAATACTGCTACTATAGGTAGACATCTGCAATCGCTATTTCCTTGCAAAGAAGTGTCGCATTTACATTCATTTGAAGTGTAGCCCAGGAATACATAACACTTCGCAAATCGTATTATATCTTACCATGAAACATAGAAATGAGATGCGATATCGCGTTTTAAGAAGCATTAGAACTCTATTGCTACGATCCGTAGACATCTGCAAACGCTATTTCCTTGCAAGGAAGTGTCGCATTTACATTCATTTGAAGTGTAGCCGAGGAATACATAACACTTCGCAAATCGTATTATATCTTACCATGAAACATAGAAATGAGATGCGATATCGCGTTTTAAGAATCATATGAACTCTATTGCTACGATACGTAGACATCTGCAAACGCTATTTCCTTGCAAGGAAGTGTCGCATTTACATTCATTTGAAGTGTAGACGAGGAATACATAACACTTCGCAAATCGTATTATATCTTAGCATGAAACATAGAAATGAGATGCGATATCGCGTTTTAAGAAGCATTTGAACTCTATTGCTTCGATACGTAGACATCTGCAAACGCTATTTCCTAGCGAGGAAGTGTTACATTCGCATTCATTTGAAGTGTAGACGAGGAATACATAACACTTCGCAAATCATATTGTATCTTACCATGAAACATAGAAATGGGATGCGATATCGCGTTTTAGGAAGCATTAGAACTCTACTGCTACGATACGCAGACATCTGCAAACGCTATTTCCTAGCGAGGAAGTGTCACATTCACATTCATTTGAAGTGTAGACGAGGAATACATAACACTTCGCAAATCATATTATATCTTACCATGAAACATAGAAATGAGATGCGATATCGCGTTTTAAGAAGCATTAGAACTCTATTGCTACGATACGTAGACATCTGCAAACGCTATTTCCTTGCAAGGAAGTGTCTCATTTACATTCATCTGAATCGTAGACGAGGAATGCATAACACTTCGCAATGAATATTATATCTTATCATGAAACATAGATATGAGATGCAATATCTCGTTTTAAGAAGCATTTGAACTCTATTGCTTCGATACGTAGACATCTGCAAACGCTACTTCCTTGCAAGGAAGTGTCGCATTTACATTCATTTGAAGTGTAGACGAGGAATACATAACACTTCGCAAATAATATTATATCTTACCATGAAACATAGAAATGAGATGCGATATCGCGTTCTAAGAAGCATTAGAACAATACTGCTACTATAGGTAGACATCTGCAATCGCTATTTCCTTGCAAAGAAGTGTCGCATTTACATTCATTTGAAGTGTAGCCCAGGAATACATAACACTTCGCAAATCGTATTATATCTTACCATGAAACATAGAAATGAGATGCGATATCGCGTTTTAAGAAGCATTAGAACTCTATTGCTACGACCCGTAGACATCTGCAAACGCTATTTCCTTGCAAGGAAGTGTCGCATTTACATTCATTTGAAGTGTAGCCGAGGAATACATAACACTTCGCAAATCGTATTATATCTTACCATGAAACATAGAAATGAGATGCGATATCGCGTTTTAAGAATCATATGAACTCTATTGCTACGATACGTAGACATCTGCAAACGCTATTTCCTTGCAAGGAAGTGTCGCATTTACATTCATCTGAATCGTAGACGAGGAAAGCATAACACTTCGCAAATCGTATTATATCTTACCATGAAACATAGAAATGAGATGCGATATCGCATTTTAAGAAGCATTTGAACTCTATTGCTTCGATACGTAGACATCTGCAAACGCTATTTCCTAGCGAGGAAGTGTTACATTCGCATTCATTTGAAGTGTAGACGAGGAATACATAACACTTCGCAAATCATATTGTATCTTACCATGAAACATAGAAATGAGATGCGATATCGCGTTTTATGAAGCATTAGAACTCTACTGCTACGATACGCAGACATCTGCAAACGCTATTTCCTAGCGAGGAAGTGTCACATTCACATTCATTTGAAGTGTAGACGAGGAATACATAACACTTCGCAAATCATATTATATCTTACCATGAAACATAGAAATGAGATGCGATATCGCGTTTTAAGAAGCATTAGAACTCTATTGCTACGATACGTAGACATCTGCAAACGCTATTTCCTTGCAAGGAAGTGTCTCATTTACATTCATCTGAATCGTAGACGAGGAATGCATAACACTTCGCAATGAATATTATATCTTATCATGAAACATAGATATGAGATGCAATATCTCGTTTTAAGAAGCATTTGAACTCTATTGCTTCGATACGTAGACATCTGCAAACGCTATTTCCTTGCAAGGAAGTGTCGCATTTACATTCATTTGAAGTGTAGACGAGGAATACATAACACTTCGCAATGAATATTATATCTTATCATGAAACATAGATATGAGATGCAATATCGCGTTTTAAGAAGCATTAGAACTCTATTGCTTCGATACGTGGACATCTGCAATCGCTATTTCCTTGCAAGAAAGTGTCGCATTTACATTCATTTGAAGTGTAGACGACGGATACATAACACTTCGCAAATCGTATTATATCTTACCATGAAACATAGAAATGAGATGCGATATCGCGTTTTAGGAATCATAAGAACTCTACTGCTACGATACGTAGACATCTGCAATCGCTATTTCCTTGCAAGAAAGTGTCGCATTTACATTCATTTGAAGTGTAGCCGAGGAATACATAACACTTCGCAAATCGTATTATACCTTACCATGAAACATTGAAATGAGATGCGATATCGCGTTTTAAGAAGCATTTGAACTCTATTGCTTCGATACGCAGACATCTGCAAACGCTATTTCCTAGCGAGAAAGTGTTGTATTCGCATTCATTTGAAGTGTTGACGAGGAATACATAACACTTCGCAAATCATATTGTATCTTACCATGAAACATAGAAATGAGATGCGATATCGCGTTTTAAGAAGCATTAGAACTCTACTGCTACGATACGCAGACATCTGCAAACGCTATTTCCTAGCGAGGAAGTGTCACATTCACATTCATTTGAAGTGTAGGCGAGGAATACATAACACTTCGCAAATCATATTATATCTTACCATGAAACATAGAAATGAGATGCGATATCGCGTTTTAAGAAGCATTAGAACTCTATTGCTACGATACGTAGACATCTGCAAACGCTATTTCCTTGCAAGGAAGTGTCGCATTTACACTCATTTGAAGTGTAGACGACGGATACATAACACTTCGCAAATCATATTATATCTTACCATGAAACATAGGAATGAGATGTGATTTCGCGTTTTAAGAAGCATTTGATCTCTATTGCTTCGAAACTTAGACATCTGCAAACGCTATTTCCTTGCAAGGAAGTGTCGCATTTACATTCATTTGAAGTGTAGACGAGGAATACATGATACTTCGCAAATCATATTATATCTTACCATGAAACATAGGAATGAGATGTGATATCGCGTTTTAAGAAGCATTTGAACTCTATTGCTTCGATACGTAGACATCTGCAAACGCTATTTCCTTGCAAGGAAGTGTCGCATTTACATTCATTTGAAGTGTAGACGAGGAATACATGACACTTCGCAAATCATATTATATCTTACCATGAAACATAGAAATGAGATGCGATATCGCGCTTTAAGAAGCATTAGAAAGCTATTGCTACGATACGTGGACATCTGCAAACGCTATTTCCTAGCGAGCAAGTATCGCACTCACATTCATTTGAAGTGTAGACGAGGAATACATAACACTTCGCAAATCATGTTATATCTTACCATGAAACATAGAAATGAGATGAGATATCGCGTTTTAAGAATCATATGAACTCTATTGCTACGATACGTAGACATCTGCAATCGCTATTTCCTAGCAAGGAAGTGTCGCATTTACATTCATTTGAAGTGTAGACGAGGAATACATGATATTTCGCAAATCATATTATATCTTACCATGAATCATAGAAATGAGATGCGATATCGCGTTTTAAGAAGCATTTGAACTCTATTGCTTCGATACGTAGACATCTGCAAACGCTATTTCCTAGCGAGGAAGTGTTACATTCGCATTCATTTGAAGTGTAGACGAGGAATACATAACACTTCGCAAATCATATTGTATCTTACCATGAAACATAGAAATGAGATGCGATATCGCGTTTTATGAAGCATTAGAACTCTACTGCTACGATACGCAGACATCTGCAAACGCTATTTCCTAGCGAGGAAGTGTCACATTCACATTCATTTGAAGTGTAGACGAGGAATACATAACACTTCGCAAATCATATTATATCTTACCATGAAACATAGAAATGAGATGCGATATCGCGTTTTAAGAAGCATTAGAACTCTATTGCTACGATACGTAGACATCTGCAAACGCTATTTCCTTGCAAGGAAGTGTCTCATTTACATTCATCTGAATCGTAGACGAGGAATGCATAACACTTCGCAATGAATATTATATCTTATCATGAAACATAGATATGAGATGCAATATCTCGTTTTAAGAAGCATTTGAACTCTATTGCTTCGATACGTAGATATCTGCAAACGCTATTTCCTTGCAAGGAAGTGTCGCATTTACATTCATTTGAAGTGTAGACGAGGAATACATAACACTTCGCAATGAATATTATATCTTATCATGAAACATAGAAATGAGATGCGATATCGCGTTTTAAGAAGCATTAGAACTCTATTGCTTCGATACGTGGACATCTGCAATCGCTATTTCCTTGCAAGAAAGTGTCGCATTTACATTCATTTGAAGTGTAGACGACGGATACATAACACTTCGCAAATCGTATTATATCTTACCATGAAACATAGAAATGAGATGCGATATCGCGTTTTAGGAATCATAAGAACTCTACTGCTACGATACGTAGACATCTGCAATCGCTATTTCCTTGCAAGAAAGTGTCGCATTTACATTCATTTGAAGTGTAGCCGAGGAATACATAACACTTCGCAAATCGTATTATATCTTACCATGAAACATTGAAATGAGATGCGATATCGCGTTTTAAGAAGCATTTGAACTCTATTGCTTCGATACGCAGACATCTGCAAACGCTATTTCCTTGCAAGGAAGTGTCGCATTTACATTCATTTGAAGTGTTGACGAGGAATACATAACACTTCGCAAATCATATTATATCTTACCATGAAACATAGAAATGAGATGCGATATCGCGCTTTAAGAAGCATTAGAAAGCTATTGCTACGATACGTGGACATCTGCAAACGCTATTTCCTAGCGAGCAAGTATCGCACTCACATTCATTTGAAGTGTAGACGAGGAATACATAACACTTCGCAAATCATGTTATATCTTACCATGAAACATAGAAATGAGATGAGATATCGCGTTTTAAGAATCATATGAACTCTATTGCTACGATACGTAGACATCTGCAATCGCTATTTCCTAGCAAGGAAGTGTCGCATTTACATTCATTTGAAGTGTAGACGAGGAATACATGATATTTCGCAAATCATATTATATCTTACCATGAATCATAGAAATGAGATGCGATATCGCGTTTTAAAAAGCATTAGAACACTATTGCTACGATAGGTAGACATTTGCAAACGCTATTTCCTAGCAAAGAAGTGTCGCATTTGCATTCATTTGAAGTGTAGACGAGGAATACATAACACTTCGCAAATCATATTATATCTTACCATGAAACATAGAAATGAGATGCGATATCGCGTTTTAAGAAGCATTAGAACTCTACTGCTACGATACGCAGACATCTGCAAACGCTATTTCCTTGGACAGAAGTGTCGCATTTACATTCATTTGAACTGTAGACGAGGAATACATGACACTTCGCAAATCATATTATATCTTACCATGAAACATAGAAATGAGATGCGATATCGCGCTTTAAGAAGCATTAGAAAGCTATTGCTACGATACGTGGACATCTGCAAACGCTATTTCCTAGCGAGCAAGTATCGCACTCACATTCATTTGAAGTGTAGACGAGGAATACATAACACTTCGCAAATCATGTTATATCTTACCATGAAACATAGAAATGAGATGAGATATCGCGTTTTAAGAATCATATGAACTCTATTGCTACGATACGTAGACATCTGCAAACGCTATTTCCTTGCAAGAAAGTGTCGCATTTACATTCATTTGAAGTGTAGACGAGGAGTACATAACACTTCGCAAATCATATTATACCTTACCATGAAACATAGTAATGAGATGCGATATCGCGTTTTAAGAAGCATTAGAACTCTATTGCTTCGATACGTAGACATCTGCAAACGCTATTTCCTAGCGAGGAAGTGTGGCATTCACATTCATTTGAAGTGTAGACGAGGAGTACATAACACTCCGCAAATCATATTATATCTTACCATGAAACATAGAAATGTGATGCGATATTGCGTTTTAAGAATCATAAGAACTCTATTGCTAAGATACGTAGACATCTGCAAACGCTAGTTCCTTGCGAGAAAGTGTCGCATTTACATTCATTGGAAGTGTAGACGACGGATACATAACACTTCGCAAATCATATTATATCTTACCATGAAACATAGAAATGTGATGCGATATCGCGTTTTAGGAATCATAAGAACTCTATTGCTAAGATACGTAGACATCTGCAAACGCTAGTTCCTTGCGAGAAAGTGTCGCATTTACATTCATTGGAAGTGTAGACGACGGATACATAACACTTCGCAAATCATATTATATCTTACCATGAAGCATAGAAATGAGATGCGATATCGCGTTTTAAGAAGCATTTGAACTCAACTGCTACGATACGTAGACATCTGCAAACGCTATTTCCTAGCGAGGAAGTGTCGCATTCACATTCATTTGAAATGTAGCCGAGGAATACATAACACTCCGCAAATCATATTATATCTTACCATGAAACATAGAAATGTGATGCGATATCGCGTTTTAAGAATCATAAGAACTCTATTGCTAAGATACGTAGACATCTGCAAACGCTAGTTCCTTGCGAGAAAGTGTCGCATTTACATTCATTGGAAGTGTAGACGACGGATACATAACACTTCGCAAATCATATTATATCTTACCATGAAACATAGAAATGTGATGCGATATCGCGTTTTAAGAATCATAAGAACTCTATTGCTAAGATACGTAGACATCTGCAAACGCTAGTTCCTTGCGAGAAAGTGTCGCATTTACATTCATTGGAAGTGTAGACGACGGATACATAACACTTCGCAAATCATATTATATCTTACCATGAAACATAGAAATGTGATGCGATATCGCGTTTTAAGAATCATAAGAACTCTATTGCTAAGATACGTAGACATCTGCAAACGCTAGTTCCTTGCGAGAAAGTGTCGCATTTACATTCATTGGAAGTGTAGATGACGGATACATAACACTTCGCAAATCATATTATATCTTACCATGAAGCATAGAAATGAGATGCGATATCGCGTTTTTAGAAGCATTTGAACTCAACTGCTACGATACGTAGACATCTGCAAACGCTATTTCCTAGCGAGGAAGTGTCGCATTCACATTCATTTGAAGTGTAGCCGAGGAATACATAACACTCCGCAAATCATATTATATCTTACCATGAAACATAGAAATGTGATGCGATATCGCGTTTTAAGAATCATAAGAACTCTATTGCTAAGATACGTAGACATCTGCAAACGCTAGTTCCTTGCGAGAAAGTGTCGCGTTTACATTCATTGGAAGTGTAGACGACGGATACACAACACTTCGCAAATCATATTATATCTTACCATGAAACATAGAAATGTGATGCGATATCGCGTTTTAAGAATCATAAGAACTCTATTGCTAAGATACGTAGACATCTGCAAACGCTAGTTCCTTGCGAGAAAGTGTCGCATTTACATTCATTGGAAGTGTAGACGACGGATACATAACACTTCGCAAATCGTATTATACCTTACCATGAAACATAGAAATGAGATGCGATATCGCGTTTTAAGAATCATAAGAACTCTATTGTTACGATACGTAGACATCTGCAAACGCTATTTCCTAGCGAGGAAGTGTCGCATTCACATTCATTTGAAGTGTAGCCGAGGAATACATAACACTTCGCAAATCATATTATATCTTACCATGAAACATAGAAATGAGATGCGATATCGCGTTTTAAGAAGCATCAGAAATCCATTGCTACGATACGTAGACATCTGCAAACGCTATTTCCTTGCAAGAAAGTGTCGCATTTACATTCATTTGAAGTGTAGACGAGGAGTACATAACACTTCGCAAATCATATTATACCTTACCATGAAACATAGAAATGAGATGCGATATCGCGTTTTAAGAAGCATTAGAACTCTATTGCTTCGATACGTAGACATCTGCAAACGCTATTTCCTAGCGAGGAAGTGTGGCATTCACATTCATTTGAAGTGTAGACGAGGAATACATAACACTCCGCAAATCATATTATATCTTACCATGAAACATAGAAATGTGATGCGATATCGCGTTTTAAGAATCATAAGAACTCTATTGCTAAGATACGTAGACATCTGCAAACGCTAGTTCCTTGCGAGAAAGTGTCGCATTTACATTCATTGGAAGTGTAGACGACGGATACATAACACTTCGCAAATCATATTATATCTTACCATGAAACATAGAAATGTGATGCGATATCGCGTTTTAAGAATCATAAGAACTCTATTGCTAAGATACGTAGACATCTGCAAACGCTAGTTCCTTGCGAGAAAGTGTCGCATTTACATTCATTGGAAGTGTAGACGACGTATACATAACACTTCGCAAATCATATTATACCTTACCATGAAACATAGATATGAGATGCGATATCGCGTTTTAAGAATCATAAGAACTCTATTGTTACGATACGTAGACATCTGAAACGCTATTTCCTAGCGAGGAAGTGTCGCATTCACATTCATTTGAGGTGTAGCCGAGGAATACATAACACTTCGCAAATCATATTATATCTTTCCATGAAACATAGAAATGAGATGCGATATCGAGTTTTAAGAAGCATCAGAAATCCATTGCTACGATACGTAGACATCTGCAAACGCTAGTTCCTTGCGAGAAAGTGTCGCATTTACATTCATTGGAAGTGTAGATGACGGATACATAACACTTCGCAAATCATATTATATCTTACCATGAAGCATAGAAATGAGATGCGATATCGCGTTTTAAGAAGCATTAGAACTCTATTGCTTCGATACGTAGACATCTGCAAACGCTATTTCCTAGCGAGGAAGTGTGGTATTCACATTCATTTGAAGTGTAGACGAGGAATACATAACACTCCGCAAATCATATTATATCTTACCATGAAACATAGAAATGTGATGCGATATCGCGTTTTAAGAATCATAAGAACTCTATTGCTAAGATACGTAGACATCTGCAAACGCTAGTTCCTCGCGAGAAAGTGTCGCATTTACATTCATTGGAAGTGTAGACGACGGATACATAACACTTCGCAAATCATATTATATCTTACCATGAAACATAGAAATGTGATGCGATATCGCGTTTTAAGAATCATAAGAACTCTATTGCTAAGATACGTAGACATCTGCAAACGCTAGTTCCTTGCGAGAAAGTGTCGCATTTACATTCAATGGAAGTGTAGACGACGGATACATAACACTTCACAAATCATATTATATCTTACCATGAAACATAGAAATGAGATGCAATATCTCGTTTTAAGAAGCATTTGAACTCTATTGCTTCGATACGTAGACATCTGCAAACGCTATTTCCTAGCGAGGAAGTGTTGCATTCACATTCATTTGAAGTGTAGACGAGGAATACATAACACTTCGCAAATCATATTGTATCTTACCATGAAACATAGAAATGAGATGCGATATAGCGTTTTAAGAAGCATTAGAACTCTACTGCTACGATACGCAGACATCTGCAAACGATATTTCCTAGCGAGGAAGTGTCACATTCACATTCATTTGAAGTGTAGACGAGGAATACATAACACTTCGCAAATCACATTATATCTTACCATGAAACATAGAAATGAGATGCGATATCGCGTTTTAAGAAGCATTAGAACTCTATTGCTACGATACGTAGACATCTGCAAACGCTATTTCCTTGCAAGGAAGTGTCGCATTTTCATTCATTTTAATCGTAGACGAGGAATGCATAACACTTCGCAATGAATATTATATCTTATCATGAAACATGGATATGAGATGCAATATCTCGTTTTAAGAAGCATTTGAACTCTATTCCTTCGATACGTAGACATCTGCAAACGCTATTTCCTTGCAGGGAAGTGTCGCATTTACATTCATTTGAAGTGTAGACGAGGAATACATAACACACCGCAAATCATATTATATCTTAGCATGAAACATAGAAATGAGATGCGATATTGCGTTTTTAAGAATCATAAGAACTCTATTGCTACGATACGTAGACATCTGCAAACGATATTTCCTAGCGAGGAAGTGTCACATTCACATTCATTTGAAGTGTAGACGAGGAATACATAACACTTCGCAAATCATATTATATCTTACCATGAAACATAGAAATGAGATGCGATATCGCGTTTTAAGAATCATAAGAACCCTATTGCTACGATACGTAGACATCTGCAAACGCTATTTCCTTGCAAGGAAGTGTCGCATTCACATTCATTTGAAGTGTAGACGAGGAATACATAACACTTCGCAAATCATATTATATTTTACCATGAAACATAGAAATGAGATGCGATATCGCGTTTTAAGAAGCATTTGAACTCTATTGCTTCGATACGTAGACATCTGCAAACGCTATTTCCTTGCAAGGAAGTGTCGCATTTACATTCATTTGAAGTGTAGACGAGGAATACACAACAGTTCGAAAATCATATAATATCTTACCATGAAACATAGAAATGAGATGCGATATCGTGTTTTAAGAATCACAAGAACTCCATTGCAACGACACGTAGACATCTGCAAACGCTATTTCCTTGCAAAGAAGTGTCGCATTCACATTCATTTGAAGTGAAGACGAGGAATACATAACACTTCGCAAATCATATTCTATCTTACCATGAAACATAGAAATGAGATGCGATATCGCGTTTTAAGAAGCATTAGAACTCTATTGCTACGATACCTAGACATCTACAGACGCTATTTCCTAGCAAGGAAGTGTCGCATTTACATTCATTTGAAGTGTAGACGAGGAATACATGACACTTCGCAAATCATATTATATCTTACCATGATACATAGAAATGAGATGCGATCTTGCGTTTTAAGAAGCATTAGAAATCTATTGCTACGATACGTAGACATCTGCAAACGCTATTTCCTAGCGAGAAAGTGTCGCATTCACATTCATTTGAAGTGTAGACGAGGAATACATAACACTTCGCAAATCATATTATATCTTACCATGAAACATAGAAATGAGATGCGATATCGCGTTTTAAGAAGCATTAGAACTCTATTGCTACGATACGTAGACATCTGCAAACGCTATTTCCTTGCAAGGAAGTGTCGCATTTTCATTCATTTTAATCGTAGACGAGGAATGCATAACACTTCGCAATGAATATTATATCTTATCATGAAACATAGATATGAGATGCAATATCTCGTTTTAAGAAGCATTTGAACTCTATTCCTTCGATACGTTGACATCTGCAAACGCTATTTCCTTGCAAGGAAGTGTCGCATTTACATTCATTTGAAGTGTAGACGAGGAATACATAACAGTTCGCACATCATATTATATCTTACCATGAAACATAGAAATGAGATGCGATATCGCGTTTTAAGAAGCATTAGAACTCTATTGCTACGATACGTAGACATCTGCAAACGCTATTTCCTTGCAAGGAAGTGTCGCATTCACATTCATTTGAAGTGTAGACGAGGAATACATAACACTTCGCAAATCATATTCTATCTTACCATGAAACATAGAAATGAGATGCGATATCGCGTTTTAAGAAGCATTAGAACTATACTGCTACGATACGCAGACATCTGCTAACGCTATTTCCTAGCCAGGAAGTGTCGCATTCACATTCATTTATAGCGTAGACGAGGAATACATAACACATCGCAAATCACATTATATCTTACCATGAAACATTGAAATGAGATGCGATATCGCGTTTTAAGAAGCATTAGAACTCTATTGCTACGATACGTAGACATCTGCAAACGCTATTTCCTTGCAAGGAAGTGTCGCATTTTCATTCATTTTAATCGTAGACGAGGAATGCATAACACTTCGCAATGAATATTATATCTTATCATGAAACATAGATATGAGATGCAATATCTCGTTTTAAGAAGCATTTGAACTCTATTCCTTCGATACGTAGACATCTGCAAACGCTATTTCCTAGCGAGGAAGTGTTGCATTCACATTCATTTGAAGTGTAGACGTGGAATACATAACACTTCGCAAATCATATTGTATCTTACCATGAAACATAGAAATGAGATGCGATATAGCGTTTTAAGAAGCATTAGAACTCTACTGCTACGATACGCAGACATCTGCAAACGATATTTCCTAGCGAGGAAGTGTCACATTCACATTCATTTGAAGTGTAGACGAGGAATACATAACACTTCGCAAATCACATTATATCTTACCATGAAACATAGAAATGAGATGCGATATCGCGTTTTAAGAAGCATTAGAACTCTATTGCTACGATACGTAGACATCTGCAAACGCTATTTCCTTGCAAGGAAGTGTCGCATTTTCATTCATTTTAATCGTAGACGAGGAATGCATAACACTTCGCAATGAATATTATATCTTATCATGAAACATGGATATGAGATGCAATATCTCGTTTTAAGAAGCATTTGAACTCTATTCCTTCGATACGTAGACATCTGCAAACGCTATTTCCTTGCAGGGAAGTGTCGCATTTACATTCATTTGAAGTGTAGACGAGGAATACATAACACACCGCAAATCATATTATATCTTAGCATGAAACATAGAAATGAGATGCGATATTGCGTTTTTAAGAATCATAAGAACTCTATTGCTACGATACGTAGACATCTGCAAACGATATTTCCTAGCGAGGAAGTGTCACATTCACATTCATTTGAAGTGTAGACGAGGAATACATAACACTTCGCAAATCATATTATATCTTACCATGAAACATAGAAATGAGATGCGATATCGCGTTTTAAGAATCATAAGAACCCTATTGCTACGATACGTAGACATCTGCAAACGCTATTTCCTTGCAAGGAAGTGTCGCATTCACATTCATTTGAAGTGTAGACGAGGAATACATAACACTTCGCAAATCATATTATATTTTACCATGAAACATAGAAATGAGATGCGATATCGCGTTTTAAGAAGCATTTGAACTCTATTGCTTCGATACGTAGACATCTGCAAACGCTATTTCCTTGCAAGGAAGTGTCGCATTTACATTCATTTGAAGTGTAGACGAGGAATACACAACAGTTCGAAAATCATATAATATCTTACCATGAAACATAGAAATGAGATGCGATATCGTGTTTTAAGAATCACAAGAACTCCATTGCAACGACACGTAGACATCTGCAAACGCTATTTCCTTGCAAAGAAGTGTCGCATTCACATTCATTTGAAGTGAAGACGAGGAATACATAACACTTCGCAAATCATATTCTATCTTACCATGAAACATAGAAATGAGATGCGATATCGCGTTTTAAGAAGCATTAGAACTCTATTGCTACGATACCTAGACATCTACAGACGCTATTTCCTAGCAAGGAAGTGTCGCATTTACATTCATTTGAAGTGTAGACGAGGAATACATGACACTTCGCAAATCATATTATATCTTACCATGATACATAGAAATGAGATGCGATCTTGCGTTTTAAGAAGCATTAGAAATCTATTGCTACGATACGTAGACATCTGCAAACGCTATTTCCTAGCGAGAAAGTGTCGCATTCACATTCATTTGAAGTGTAGACGAGGAATACATAACACTTCGCAAATCATATTATATCTTACCATGAAACATAGAAATGAGATGCGATATCGCGTTTTAAGAAGCATTAGAACTCTATTGCTACGATACGTAGACATCTGCAAACGCTATTTCCTTGCAAGGAAGTGTCGCATTTTCATTCATTTTAATCGTAGACGAGGAATGCATAACACTTCGCAATGAATATTATATCTTATCATGAAACATAGATATGAGATGCAATATCTCGTTTTAAGAAGCATTTGAACTCTATTCCATCGATACGTTGACATCTGCAAACGCTATTTCCTTGCAAGGAAGTGTCGCATTTACATTCATTTGAAGTGTAGACGAGGAATACATAACAGTTCGCACATCATATTATATCTTACCATGAAACATAGAAATGGGATGCGATATCGCGTTTTAAGAAGCATTAGAACTCTATTGCTACGATACGTAGACATCTGCAAACGCTATTTCCTTGCAAGGAAGTGTCGCATTCACATTCATTTGAAGTGTAGACGAGGAATACATAACACTTCGCAAATCATATTCTATCTTACCATGAAACATAGAAATGAGATGCGATATCGCGTTTTAAGAAGCATTAGAACTATACTGCTACGATACGCAGACATCTGCTAACGCTATTTCCTAGCCAGGAAGTGTCGCATTCACATTCATTTATAGCGTAGACGAGGAATACATAACACATCGCAAATCACATTATATCTTACCATGAAACATTGAAATGAGATGCGATATCGCGTTTTAAGAAGCATTAGAACTCTATTGCTACGATACGTAGACATCTGCAAACGCTATTTCCTTGCAAGGAAGTGTCGCATTTTCATTCATTTTAATCGTAGACGAGGAATGCATAACACTTCGCAATGAATATTATATCTTATCATGAAACATAGATATGAGATGCAATATCTCGTTTTAAGAAGCATTTGAACTCTATTCCTTCGATACGTAGACATCTGCAAACGCTATTTCCTAGCGAGGAAGTGTTGCATTCACATTCATTTGAAGTGTAGACGAGGAATACATAACACTTCGCAAATCATATTGTATCTTACCATGAAACATAGAAATGAGATGCGATATAGCGTTTTAAGAAGCATTAGAACTCTACTGCTACGATACGCAGACATCTGCAAACGATATTTCCTAGCGAGGAAGTGTCACATTCACATTCATTTGAAGTGTAGACGAGGAATACATAACACTTCGCAAATCACATTATATCTTACCATGAAACATAGAAATGAGATGCGATATCGCGTTTTAAGAAGCATTAGAACTCTATTGCTACGATACGTAGACATCTGCAAACGCTATTTCCTTGCAAGGAAGTGTCGCATTTTCATTCATTTTAATCGTAGACGAGGAATGCATAACACTTCGCAATGAATATTATATCTTATCATGAAACATGGATATGAGATGCAATATCTCGTTTTAGGAAGCATTTGAACTCTATTCCTTCGATACGTAGACATCTGCAAACGCTATTTCCTTGCAGGGAAGTGTCGCATTTACATTCATTTGAAGTGTAGACGAGGAATACATAACACACCGCAAATCATATTATATCTTAGCATGAAACATAGAAATGAGATGCGATATTGCGTTTTTAAGAATCATAAGAACTCTATTGCTACGATACGTAGACATCTGCAAACGATATTTCCTAGCGAGGAAGTGTCACATTCACATTCATTTGAAGTGTAGACGAGGAATACATAACACTTCGCAAATCATATTATATCTTACCATGAAACATAGAAATGAGATGCGATATCGCGTTTTAAGAATCATAAGAACCCTATTGCTACGATACGTAGACATCTGCAAACGCTATTTCCTTGCAAGGAAGTGTCGCATTCACATTCATTTGAAGTGTAGACGAGGAATACATAACACTTCGCAAATCATATTATATTTTACCATGAAACATAGAAATGAGATGCGATATCGCGTTTTAAGAAGCATTTGAACTCTATTGCTTCGATACGTAGACATCTGCAAACGCTATTTCCTTGCAAGGAAGTGTCGCATTTACATTCATTTGAAGTGTAGACGAGGAATACACAACAGTTAGAAAATCATATAATATCTTACCATGAAACATAGAAATGAGATGCGATATCGTGTTTTAAGAATCACAAGAACTCCATTGCAACGACACGTAGACATCTGCAAACGCTATTTCCTTGCAAAGAAGTGTCGCATTCACATTCATTTGAAGTGAAGACGAGGAATACATAACACTTCGCAAATCATATTCTATCTTACCATGAAACATAGAAATGAGATGCGATATCGCGTTTTAAGAAGCATTAGAACTCTATTGCTACGATACCTAGACATCTACAGACGCTATTTCCTAGCAAGGAAGTGTCGCATTTACATTCATTTGAAGTGTAGACGAGGAATACATGACACTTCGCAAATCATATTATATCTTACCATGATACATAGAAATGAGATGCGATCTTGCGTTTTAAGAAGCATTAGAAATCTATTGCTACGATACGTAGACATCTGCAAACGCTATTTCCTAGCGAGAAAGTGTCGCATTCACATTCATTTGAAGTGTAGACGAGGAATACATAACACTTCGCAAATCATATTATATCTTACCATGAAACATAGAAATGAGATGCGATATCGCGTTTTAAGAAGCATTAGAACTCTATTGCTACGATACGTAGACATCTGCAAACGCTATTTCCTTGCAAGGAAGTGTCGCATTTTCATTCATTTTAATCGTAGACGAGGAATGCATAACACTTCGCAATGAATATTATATCTTATCATGAAACATAGATATGAGATGCAATATCTCGTTTTAAGAAGCATTTGAACTCTATTCCTTCGATACGTAGACATCTGCAAACGCTATTTCCTTGCAAGGAAGTGTCGCATTTACATTCATTTGAAGTGTAGACGAGGAATACATAACAGTTCGCACATCATATTATATCTTACCATGAAACATAGAAATGAGATGCGATATCGCGTTTTAAGAAGCATTAGAACCCTATTGCTACGATACGTAGACATCTGCAAACGCTATTTCCTTGCAAGGAAGTGTCGCATTCACATTCATTTGAAGTGTAGACGAGGAATACATAACACTTCGCAAATCATATTCTATCTTACCATGAAACATAGAAATGAGATGCGATATCGCGTTTTAAGAAGCATTAGAACTATACTGCTACGATACGCAGACATCTGCTAACGCTATTTCCTAGCCAGGAAGTGTCGCATTCACATTCATTTATAGCGTAGACGAGGAATACATAACACATCGCAAATCACATTATATCTTACCATGAAACATTGAAATGAGATGCGATATCGCGTTTTAAGAAGCATTAGAACTCTATTGCTACGATACGTAGACATCTGCAAACGCTATTTCCTTGCAAGGAAGTGTCGCATTTTCATTCATTTTAATCGTAGACGAGGAATGCATAACACTTCGCAATGAATATTATATCTTATCATGAAACATAGATATGAGATGCAATATCTCGTTTTAAGAAGCATTTGAACTCTATTCCTTCGATACGTAGACATCTGCAAACGCTATTTCCTTGCAAGGAAGTGTCGCATTTACATTCATTTGAAGTGTAGACGAGGAATACATAACAGTTCGCAAATCATATTATATCTTACCATGAAACATAGAAATGAGATGCGATATCGGGTTTTATGAAGTATTAGAACTCTATTGCTACGATACGTAGACATCTGCAAACGCTATTTCCTTGCAAGGAAGTGTCGCATTCACATTCATTTGAAGTGTAGACGAGGAATACATAACACTTCGCAAATCATATTATATCTTACCATGAAACATAGAAATGAGATGCGATATCGCGTTTTAAGAAGCATCAGAAATCCATTGCTACGGTACGTAGACATCTGCAAACGCTATTTCCTAGCGAGGAAGTGTCGCATTCACATTCATTTGAAGTGAAGACGAGGAATACATAACACTTCGCAAATCATATTCTATCTTACCATGAAACATAGAAATGAGATGCGATATCGCGTTTTAAGAAGCATTAGAACTCTATTGCTACGATACGTAGACATCTGCAAACGCTATTTCCTTGCAAGAAAGTGTCGCATTTTCATTCATTTGAATCGTAGACGAGGAATGCATAACACTTCGCAAATCATATTACATCTTACCATGAAACATAGAAACGTGATGCGATATCGAGTTTTAAGAAGCATTGGAACTCTATTGCTACGATACCTAGACATCAGCAGACGCTATTTCCTAGCAAGGAAGTGTCGCATTTACACTCATTTGAAGTGTAGACGAGGAATACATGACACTTCGCAAATCATATTATATCTTACAATGAAACATAGAAATGAGATGCGATATCGCGTTTTAAGAAGCATTAGAACTCTATTGCTACGATAGGTAGACATCTGCAAACGCTATTTCCTTACAAGGAAGTGTCGCATTTACATTCATTTGAAGTGTAGACGAGGAATACATGACACTTCGCAAATCATATTATATCTTACCATGATACATAGAAATGAGATGCGATCTTGCGTTTTAAGAAGCATTAGAAATCTATTGCTACGATACGTAGACATCTGCAAACGCTATTTCCTAGCGAGAAAGTGTCGCATTCACATTCATTTGAAGTGTAGACGAGGAATACATAACACTTCGCAAATCATATTATATCTTACCATGAAACCCAGAAATGAGATGCGATTTCGCGTTCTAAGAAGCATTAGATCACTACTGCTACGATAGGTAGACATTTGCAAACGCTATTTCCTTGCAAGGAAGTGTCGCATTTACATTCATTTGAAGTGTAGACGCGGAGTACATAACACACCGCAAATCATATTATATCTTAGCATGAAACATAGAAATGAGATGCGATATTGCGTTTTAAGAATCATAAGAACTCTATTGCTACGATACGTAGACATCTGCAAACGCTATTTCCTTGCAAGGAAGTGTCGCATTTTCATTCATTTTAATCGTAGACGAGGAATGCATAACACTTCGCAATGAATATTATATCTTATCATGAAACATAGATATGAGATGCGATCTTGCGTTTTAAGAAGCATTAGAAATCTATTGCTACGATACGTAGACATCTGCAAACGCTATTTCCTAGCGAGAAAGTGTCGCATTCACATTCATTTGAAGTGTAGACGAGGAATACATAACACTTCGCAAATCATATTATATCTTACCATGAAACATAGAAATGAGATGCGATATCGCGTTCTAAGAAGCATTAGATCACTACTGCTACGATAGGTAGACATTTGCAAACGCTATTTCCTTGCAAGGAAGTGTCGCATTTACATTCATTTGAAGTGTAGACGCGGAGTACATAACACACCGCAAATCATATTATATCTTACCATGAAACATAGAAATGAGATGCGATATCGCGTTTTAAGAAGCATTAGAACTCTATTGCTACGATACGTAGACATCTGCAAACGCTATTTCCTAGCGAGAAAGTGTCGCATTCACATTCATTTGAAGTGTAGACGAGGAATACATAACACTTCGCAAATCATATTATATCTTACCATGAAACATAGAAATGAGATGCGATATCGCGTTCTAAGAAGCATTAGATCACTACTGCTACGATAGGTAGACATTTGCAAACGCTATTTCCTTGCAAGGAAGTGTCGCATTTACATTCATTTGAAGTGTAGACGCGGAGTACATAACACACCGCAAATCATATTATATCTTACCATGAAACATAGAAATGAGATGCGATATCGCGTTTTAAGAAGCATTAGAACTCTATTGCTACGATACGTAGACATCTGCAAACGCTATTTCCTTGCAAGGAAGTGTCGCATTTTCATTCATTTTAATCGTAGACGAGGAATGCATAACACTTCGCAATGAATATTATATCTTATCATGAAACATAGATATGAGATGCAATATCTCGTTTTAAGAAGCATTTGAACTCTATTCCTTCGATACGTAGACATCTGCAAACGCTATTTCCTTGCAAGGAAGTGTCGCATTTACATTCATTTGAAGTGTAGACGAGGAATACATAACACTTCGCAAATCATATTATATCTTACCATGAAACATAGAAATGAGATGCGATATCGCGTTTTAAGAAGTATTAGAACTCTATTGCTACGATACGTAGACATCTGCAAACGCTATTTCCTTGCAAGGAAGTGTCGCATTCACATTCATTTGAAGTGTAGACGAGGAATACATAACACTTCGCAAATCATATTCTATCTTACCATGAAACATAGAAATGAGATGCGATATCGCGTTTTAAGAAGCATCAGAAATCCATTGCTACGATACGTAGACATCTGCAAACGCTATTTCCTTGCAAGAAAGTGTCGCATTTACATTCATTTGAAGTGTAGACGAGGAGTACATAACACTTCGCAAATCATATTATACCTTACCATGAAACATAGAAATGTGATGCGATATCGCGTTTTAAGAATCATAAGAACTCTATTGCTAAGATACGTAGACATCTGCAAACGCTAGTTCCTTGCGAGAAAGTGTCGCATTTACATTCATTGGATGTGTAGACGACGGATACATAACACTTCGCAAATCATATTATATCTTACCATGAAACATAGAAATGTGATGCGATATCGCGTTTTAAGAATCATAAGAACTCTATTGCTAAGATACGTAGACATCTGCAAACGCTAGTTCCTTGCGAGAAAGTGTCGCATTTACATTCATTGGAAGTGTAGACGACGGATACATAACACTTCGCAAATCATATTATACCTTACCATGAAACATAGAAATGAGATGCGATATCGCGTTTTAAGAATCATAAGAACTCTATTGTTACGATACGTAGACATCTGCAAACGCTATTTCCTAGCGAGGAAGTGTCGCATTCACATTCATTTGAAGTGTAGCCGAGGAATACATAACACTTCGCAAATCATATTATATCTTACCATGAAACATAGAAATGAGATGCGATATCGCGTTTTAAGAAGCATCAGAAATCCATTGCTACGATACGTAGACATCTGCAAACGCTATTTCCTTGCAAGAAAGTGTCGCATTTACATTCATTTGAAGTGTAGACGAGGAATACATAACACTTCGCAAATCATATTATACCTTACCATGAAACATAGAAATGAGATGCGATATCGCGTTTTAAGAAGCATTAGAACTCTATTGCTTCGATACGTAGACATCTGCAAACGCTATTTCCTAGCGAGGAAGTGTGGCATTCACATTCATTTGAAGTGTAGACGAGGAATACATAACACTCCGCAAATCATATTATATCTTACCATGAAACATAGAAATGTGATGCGATATCGCGTTTTAAGAATCATAAGAACTCTATTGCTAAGATACGTAGACATCTGCAAACGCTAGTTCCTTGCGAGAAAGTGTCGCATTTACATTCATTGGAAGTGTAGCCGACGGATACATAACACTTCGCAAATCATATTATACCTTACACTGAAACATAGAAATGAGATGCGATATCGCGTTTTAAGAATCATAAGAACTCTATTGTTACGATACGTAGACATCTGCAAACGCTATTTCCTTGCAAGGAAGTGTCGCATTTACATTCATTTGATGTGTAGACGAGGAATACATAACACTTCGCAAATCATATTATATCTTACCATGAAACATAGAAATGAGGTGCGATATCGCCTTTTAAGAAGCATTAGAACTCAACTGCTACGATACGTAGACATCTGCAAACGCTATTTCCTTGCAAGGAAGTGTCGCATTTACATTCATTTGAATCGTAGGCGAGGAATGCATAACACTTTGCAATGAATAATATATCTTATCATGAAACATAGATATGAGATGCAATATCTCGTTTTAAGAAGCATTTGAACTCTATTGCTTCGATACGTAGACATCTGCAAACGCTATTTCCTAGCGAGGAAGTGTTGCATTCACATTCATTTGAAGTGTAGACGAGGAATACATAACACTTCGCAAATCATATTGTATCTTACCATGAAACATAGAAATGAGATGCGATATAGCGTTTTAAGAAGCATTAGAACTCTACTGCTACGATACGCAGACATCTGCAAACGATATTTCCTAGCGAAGAAGTGTCGCATTTACATTCATTTGAAGTGTAGACGAGGAATACATAACACTTCGCAAATCATATTATACCTTACCATGAAACATAGAAATGAGATGCGATATCGCGTTTTAAGAAGCATTAAAACACTACTGCTACGATACGTAGACTTCTGCAAACGCTATTTCCTTGCAAGGAAGTGTTGCATTTACATTCATTTGAATCGTAGGCGAGGAATGCATAACACTTCGCAATGAATATTATATCTTATCATGAAACATAGATATGAGATGCAATATCTCGTTTTAAGCAGCATTTGAACTCTATTGTTTCGATACGTAGACATCTGCAAACGCTATTTCCTTGCAAGGAAGTGTCGCATTTACATTCATTTGAAGTGTTTACGTGGAATACATGACACTTCGCATATCATATTATATCTTACCATGAAACATAGAAATGAGATGCGATATCGCGTTCTAAGAAGCATCAGAAATCCATTGCTACGATACGTAGATATCTGCAATCGCTATTTCCTTGCAAGAAAGTGTCGCATTTACATTCATTTGAAGTGTAGACGAGGAATACATAACACGTCGCAAATCATATTATATCTTATCATGAAACATAGATATGAGATGCAATATCTCGTTTTAAGAAGCATTTGAACTCTATTGCTTCGATACGTAGACATTTGCAAACGCTATTTCCTAGCGAGGAAGTGTTGCATTCACATTCATTTGAAGTGTAGACGAGGAATACATAACACTTCGCAAATCATATTGTATCTTACCATGAAACATAGAAATGAGATGCGATATAGCGTTTTAAGAAGCATTAGAACTCTACTGCTACGATACGCAGACATCTGCAAACGATATTTCCTAGCGAAGAAGTGTCGCATTTACATTCATTTGAAGTGTAGACGAGGAATACATAACACTTCGCAAATCATATTATACCTTACCATGAAACATAGAAATGAGATGCGATATCGCGTTTTAAGAAGCATTAAAACACTACTGCTACGATACGTAGACTTCTGCAAACGCTATTTCCTTGCAAGGAAGTGTTGCATTTACATTCATTTGAATCGTAGGCGAGGAATGCATAACACTTCGCAATGAATATTATATCTTATCATGAAACATAGATATGAGATGCAATATCTCGTTTTAAGCAGCATTTGAACTCTATTGTTTCGATACGTAGACATCTGCAAACGCTATTTCCTTGCAAGGAAGTGTCGCATTTACATTCATTTGAAGTGTTTACGTGGAATACATGACACTTCGCATATCATATTATATCTTACCATGAAACATAGAAATGAGATGCGATATCGCGTTCTAAGAAGCATCAGAAATCCATTGCTACGATACGTAGATATCTGCAATCGCTATTTCCTTGCAAGAAAGTGTCGCATTTACATTCATTTGAAGTGTAGACGAGGAATACATAACACGTCGCAAATCATATTATATCTTATCATGAAACATAGATATGAGATGCAATATCTCGTTTTAAGAAGCATTTGAACTCTATTGCTTCGATACGTAGACATTTGCAAACGCTATTTCCTTGCAAGGAAGTGTCGCATTTGCATTCATTTGAAGTGTAGACGAGGAATACATAACACTCCGCAAATCATATTATATCTTACCATGAAACATAGAAATGAGATGCGATATCGCGTTTCAAGAATCGTAAGAACTCTACTGCTACGATACGTAGACATCTGCAATCGCTATTTCCTTGCAAAGAAGTGTCGCATTTACATTCATTTGAAGTGTAGCCGAGGAATACATAACACTTCGCAAATCATATTATATCTTACCATGAAACATAGAAATGAGATGCGATATCGCGTTTTAAGAAGCATTTGAACTCAACTGCTACGGTACGTAGACATCTGCAAACGCTATTTCCTAGCGAGGAAGTGTCGCATTCACATTCATTTGAAGTGTAGCCGAGGAATACATAACACTTCGCAAATCATATTATATCTTACCATGAAACATAGAAATGAGATGCGATATCGCGTTTTAAGAAGCATCAGAAATCCATTGCTACGATACGTAGACATCTGCAAACGCTATTTCCTTGCAAGAAAGTGTCGCATTTACATTCATTTGAAGTGTAGACGAGGAGTACATAACACTTCGCAAATCATATTATACCTTACCATGAAACATAGAAATGAGATGCGATATCGCGTTTTAAGAAGCATTAGAACTCTATTGCTTCGATACGTAGACATCTGCAAACACTATTTCCTAGCGAGGAAGTGTGGCATTCACATTCATTTGAAGTGTAGACGAGGAATACATAACACTCCGCAAATCATATTATATCCTACCATGAAACATAGAAATGTGATGCGATATCGCGTTTTAAGAATCATAAGAACTCTATTGCTAAGATACGTAGACATCTGCAAACGCTAGTTCCTTGCGAGAAAGTGTCGCATTTACATTCATTGGAAGTGTAGACGACGGATACATAACACTTCGCAAATCATATTATATCTTACCATGAAACATAGAAATGTGATGCGATATCGCGTTTTAGGAATCATAAGAACTCTATTGCTAATATACGTAGACATCTGCAAACGCTAGTTCCTTGCGAGAAGGTGTCGCATTTACATTCATTGGAAGTGTAGACGACGGATACGTAACACTTCGCAAATCATATTATATCTTACCATGAAGCATAGAAATGAGATGCGATATCGCGTTTTAAGAAGCATTTGAACTCAACTGCTACGATACGTAGACATCTGCAAACGCTATTTCCTAGCGAGGAAGTGTCGCATTCACATTCATTTGAAGTGTAGCCGAGGAATACATAACACTCCGCAAATCATATTATATCTTACCATGAAACATAGAAATGTGATGCGATATCGCGTTTTAAGAATCATAAGAACTCTATTGCTAAGATACGTAGACATCTGCAAACGCTAGTTCCTTGCGAGAAAGTGTCGCATTTACATTCATTGGAAGTGTAGACGACGGATACATAACACTTCGCAAATCATATTATATCTTACCATGAAACATAGAAATGTGATGCGATATCGCGTTTTAAGAATCATAAGAACTCTATTGCTAAGATACGTAGACATCTGCAAACGCTAGTTCCTTGCGAGAAAGTGTCGCATTTACATTCATTGGAAGTGTAGACGACGGATACATAACACTTCGCAAATCATATTATATCTTACCATGAAACATAGAAATGTGATGCGATATCGCGTTTTAAGAATCATAAGAACTCTATTGCTAAGATACGTAGACATCTGCAAACGCTAGTTCCTTGCGAGAAAGTGTCGCATTTACATTCATTGGAAGTGTAGATGACGGATACATAACACTTCGCAAATCATATTATATCTTACCATGAAGCATAGAAATGAGATGCGATATCGCGTTTTTAGAAGCATTTGAACTCAACTGCTACGATACATAGACATCTGCAAACGCTATTTCCTAGCGAGGAAGTGTCGCATTCACATTCATTTGAAGTGTAGCCGAGGAATACATAACACTCCGCAAATCATATTATATCTTACCATGAAACATAGAAATGTGATGCGATATCGCGTTTTAAGAATCATAAGAACTCTATTGCTAAGATACGTAGACATCTGCAAACGCTAGTTCCTTGCGAGAAAGTGTCGCGTTTACATTCATTGGAAGTGTAGACGACGGATACATAACACTTCGCAAATCATATTATATCTTACCATGAAACATAGAAATGTGATGCGATATCGCGTTTTAAGAATCATAAGAACTCTATTGTTACGATACGTAGACATCTGCAAACGCTATTTCCTAGCGAGGAAGTGTCGCATTCACATTCATTTGAAGTGTAGCCGAGGAATACATAACACTTCGCAAATCATATTATATCTTACCATGAAACATAGAAATGAGATGCGATATCGCGTTTTAAGAAGCATCAGAAATCCAATGCTACGATACGTAGACATCTGCAAACGCTATTTCCTTGCAAGAAAGTGTCGCATTTACATTCATTTGAAGTGTAGACGAGGAGTACATAACACTTCGCAAATCATATTATACCTTACCATGAAACATAGAAATGAGATGCGATATCGCGTTTTAAGAAGCATTAGAACTCTATTGCTTCGATACGTAGACATCTGCAAACGCTATTTCCTAGCGAGGAAGTGTGGCATTCACATTCATTTGAAGTGTAGACGAGGAATACATAACACTCCGCAAATCATATTATATCTTACCATGAAACATAGAAATGTGATGCGATATCGCGTTTTAAGATTCATAAGAACTCTATTGCTAAGATACGTAGACATCTGCAAACGCTAGTTCCTTGCGAGAAAGTGTCGCATTTACATTCATTGGAAGTGTAGACGAGGAATACATAATACTTCGCAAATCATATTATATCTTACCATGAAACATAGAAATGAGATGCGATATCGCGTTTTAAGAATCATAAGAACTCTATTGCTACGATACGTAGACATCTGCAAACTCTATTTCCTAGCAAGGATGTGTCGCATTTACATTCATTTGAAGTGTAGATGAGGAATGCATAACACTTCGCAATGAATATTATATCTTATCATGAAACATGGCAATGAGATGCGATATCGCGTTTTAAGAAGCATTAGAACTCTATTGCTACGATAGGTAGACATCTGCAAACTCTATTTCCTTACAAGGAAGTGTCGCATTTACATTCATTTGATGTGTAGAGGAGGAATACATAACACTACGCAAATCATATTATATCTTACCATGAAACATAGAAATGAGATGCGATATCGCGTTTTAAGAAGCATAAGAACTCTATTGCTACGATACGTATACATCTGCAAACGCTATTTCCTTGCAAGGAAGTGTCGCATTTACATTCATTTGAATCGTAGACGAGGAATATATGACACTTCGCAAATCATATTATATCGTACCATGAAACATAGGAATGAGATACAATATAGCGTTCTAAGAATCATAAGAACTCTGTTGCTACGATACGTAGACATCTGCAAACGCTATTTCCTTGCAAGGAAGTGTCGCATTTACATTCATTTGAATCGTAGACGACGAATGCATAACACTTCGCAATGAATATTATATCTTATCATGAAACATAGATATGAGATGCAATATCTCGTTTTAAGAAGCATTTGAACACTACTGCTACGATACGCAGACATCTGCAAACGCTATTTCCTAGCGAGGAAGTGTCACATTCACATTCATTTGAAGTGTAGACGAGGGATACATAACACTTCGCAAATCATATTATATCTTACCATGAAACATAGAAATGAGATGCGATATCGCGTTTTAAGAAGCATTAGAACTCTATTGCTACGATACGTAGACATCTGCAAACGCTATTTCCTTGCAAGGAAGTGTCGCATCTACATTCATTTGAATCGTAGACGAGGAATGCATAACAATTCGCAATGAATATTATATCTTATCATGAAACATAGATATGTGATGCAATATCTCGTTTAAAGAAGCACTTGAACTCTATTGCTTCGATACGTAGACATCTGCAAACGCTCTTTCCTAGCGAGGAAGTGTCGCATTCACATTCATTTGAAGTGTGGACGAGGAATACATAACACTTCGCAAATCATATTGTATCTTACCATGAAACATAGAAATGAGATGCAATATAGCGTTTTAAGAATCATAAGAACTCTATTGCTACGATACGTAGACGTCTGCAAACGCTATATCCTTGCAAGGAAGTGTCGCATTTACATTCATTTGAAGTGTAGACGAGGAATACATGATACTTCGCAAATCATATTATATCTTACCATGAAACATAGAGATGAGATGCGATATCGCGTTTTAAGAAGTATTTGAACTCTATTTCTTCGATACGTAGACATCTGCAAACGCTATTTCCTTGCAAGGAAGTGTCGCATTTACATTCATTTGAAGTGTAGACGAGGAATACATGACACTTCGCAAATCATATTATATCTTACCATGAAACATAGACATGAGATGCGATATCGCGTTTTAAGAATCATAAGAACTCTATTGCTACGATACGTAGACATCTGCAAACGCTATTTCCTTGCAAGGAAGTGTCGCTTTTACATTCATTTGAAGTGTAGACGAGGAATACATGACACTTCGCAAATCATATTATATCTTACCATGAAACATAGAAATGAGATGCGATATCGCGTTCTAAGAAGCATTAGGACACTACTGCTACGATAGGTAGACATTTGCAAACGCTATTTCCTTGCAAGGAAGTGCCGCATTCACATTCATTTTATGTGTAGACGAGGAATACATAACACTTCGCAAATCATATTATATCTTACCATGAAACATAGAAATGAGATGCGATATCGCGTTCTAAGAAGCATTAGATCACTACTGCTTCGATACGTAGACATCTGCAAACGCTATTTCTTTGCAAGGAAGTGTCGCATTTACATTCATTTGAAGTGTAGACGAGGAATACATGACACTTCGCAAATCATATTATATCTTACCATGAAACATAGAAATGAGATGCGATATCGCGTTTTACGAAGCATTAGAACTCTATTGCTACGATACCTAGACATCTACAGACGCTATTTCCTAGCAAGGAAGTGTCGCATTTACATTCATTTGAAGTGTAAACGAGGAATACATAACACTTCGCAAATCATAATATATCTTACCATGAAACATAGAAATGATATGCGATATCGCGTTTTAAGAAGCATTAGAACTCTATTGCTACGATACCTAGACATCTGCAGACGCTATTTGATAGCAAGGAAGTTTCGCATTTACATTCATTTGAAGTGTAGACGAGGAATACATGACACTTCGCAAATCATATTATATCTTACCATGATACATAGAAATGAGATGCGGTCTCGCGTTTTAAGAAGCATTAGAAATCTATTGCTACGATACGTAGACATCTGCAAACGCTATTTCCTAGCGAGAAAGTGTCGCATTCACATTCATTTGAAGTGTAGACGAGGGATACATAACACTTCGCAAATCATATTATATCTTACCATGAAACATAGAAATGAGATGCGATATCGCGTTTTAAGAAGCATTAGAACTCTATTGCTACGATACGTAGACATTTGCAAACGCTATTTCCTTGCAAGGAAGTGTCGCATTTACATTCATTTGAATCGTAGACGAGGAATGCATAACACTTCGCAATGAATATTATATCTTATCATGAAACATAGATATGAGATGCAATATCTCGTTTTAAGAAGCATTTGAACACTACTGCTACGATACGCAGACATCTGCAAACGCTATTTCCTAGCGAGGAAGTGTCACATTCACATTCATTTGAAGTGTAGACGAGGGATACATAACACTTCGCAAATCATATTATATCTTACCATGAAACATAGAAATGAGATGCGATATCTCGTTTTAAGAAGCATTTGAACTCTATTGCTTCGATACGTAGACATCTGCAAACGCTATTTCCTTGCAAGGAAGTGTCGCATTTACATTCATTTGAAGTGTAGACGAGGAATACATGACACTTCGCAAATCATATTATATCTTACCATGAAACATAGAAATGAGTTGCGATATCGCGTTTTAAGAAGCATTAGAAATCTATTGCTACGATACGTAGACATCTGCAAACGCCATTTCCTAGCGAGGAAGTGTGGCATTCACATTCATTTGAAGTGTAGACGAGGAATACATAATACTTCGCAAATCATATTATTGTCACGTCACGGGTCCACAAAATTTCGGAATTTACCGCGAGTGACGCGTAGCCGAATATCCGAAAAGATCCGCGCGATTACGGCGGACGCTGGTTCGATCGGGACGCGAACACGTATTCAAAACACAAACACCATGAACGTGAAGCGTTCACTTACCTCGAGCTGTCTTGGTTCGCCTCTAATGTGTTGCCTCGTTGAAGGTAGTGCGGTCGTCGCGGGTCGTCGAGCGGAATAGTTCCTGGATATGGGTTGATAGGCGGCAACGAGATCGGAATAAGCTTCCAAATCGGCTGCGGTAGACGTCCGGGTGCCTCAGGGATCGCAGGAGCAGCCGTTGCGTTGAAGAAATACTGGACGTTTTCCTTCCCGTAGTATTCTCGAGCGAGGTGACGTAGAAAGGTTTTGCGGCCCGCACGTCGAGTTCTCTTGTTAATGATCGCCGTTAATTGGATTTAGAATGTAAGGAGTCGAAGAAATAATCAGTGAGCTGATTTACTAAAATAAATGAATATATTCTACGATAAAACCTAGTCTTACACTTTAACTTTTCCCTAAGCTAGTTTAAAGTAACGTTAATTTCTAAGAGCTAAACTAGAACTGGAAGTAGTAGAATTCGAAGTTTAGAATAAAATTAGAATTGGAACTTGTGAAATAGTAAACGAATATCCCCAAGTGGGATAGAGAAAAGCCTGGAGGCACTGAGACTCGAGTGATCGGATTGATCCGGCTCGGCTGCCGGTTGTGACGATTCTGCTCTTCCAGTCGCTTGTCCGCGACCTCCTCGGGTCGCGAGGCGCGCGTGTCGCTCGAGCCCCGCGGTGGGGTGGACGGTCGGAGTAGGACGACCGCTCGGCCCGTGTAGTGGGGCGGCCGGTGTGGCGGGGCGGCTCGCGGAACGCGCGAGCCGCACGCGTCGGGCGCTCGCTTGCGCATCGTACTTATTATAACTTAAAATTATTTTGGGCTGTTGGTTCTGTATGTACAATCGTCTGTAGTGTACTTATGCTACGAAAATGGACTTACGAGTAAATAGACGCAAAGTATGAATATGGCTCTAAAGAGATGTGGTGCAGGTCATCTGAGCTGGCGTGGCGTTCATCCAGGTCTCGTTGTCCATGGCAAGGGCGAGGAGTCTGACTCCTGGACGCTCCATGCTCTGCTGCCATAGCTGGGCTGCCGAGCGTGTTGTCGTTCTGCAGGGGTTCTCGTTCTGTGTGGCAGGGTGCAGCTACGTATGTGTAAGGCCTCGTCGGGCGCCGGGGATGATGCTGGAGGGCGGCAGGCTGTACGCCTGACGTTACACGCCCCCCCTTACAAAAGGAATCTTGGCCATGCCAAGATCTCCTGGCTGGATGCTGCTGTGGTGGAAAGTTTCGACCCTCTTGCTTTTTTTTGCCGGTTGGCTGCTGTTCAGAGTACTGGACATCGTCCGGTATGCTTTGACGGGCTCGTTTAGCTCCCATGGAGCGACTTTCCTCAGCTTGTTGATGGGAACTATGTTTTCCGATGCGGACACTGGATGCACTTTCACTCACGCTTTTAAAGTTTATCACCTTTTGATTATCAGTTCTTTCACTATTCGTTTCGTAATCTTGTTCTCTCACGCCATTCATACGTTTACAATGTTTTAACTTATTCATATGGACTATCTTATTTTTACCCTTAATAGATAACTTCACATTATTATTTCCTAGAACCTCGACTATCCTATACGGTCCGACATATTGCGATTGGAGTTTGTGTTTGTTCGGTTCGCGTAATAAAAAGACCCATTGGCCTGCTTCGAATTTTTTTGCATTTACTCTTTTATCATAATAATATTTGGTCCTGCGCTTCGAATTGTCAAGGTTTTCTTTTGCTAGTTGTTGTGATCTGGTTATTTTATTTTGTAAATCGATCAGGTAGTCCGAGTAGGTTTCGTTCTCGGAACTATCCTGTAGCGGTGCGTCGGATGGAACTCTAGCGATTCGTCCGAATACAAGTTCGTGAGGGGTATAAAGAGTGCCTTCATGAACGCTCGTGTTATACGAGAACGTGGCGTACGGGAGCCATCGTTCCCAATCGTTGATGTCAGTGATATAATGTTTTAGATATTCCGTAAGGACGTGATGAGAGCGTTCCACCGAGCCGTTGGTTTGTGGATGGAATGCTGTAGATTTATATTGCTTAATTCTGAACTTTATTGCTATAGCTTTAATTAAACTGTTAATAAAATTGGATCCCTGGTCAGTTAATATGCCTTTCGGGCATCCATATGTGCAAATAAATTTGGTCACCAATGCGTCTGCTATGTCCACTGCTGAGGTTTGTTTAAGGGGTATGGCTATGGAGTATTTTGTCAAGAGGTCTTGGATAGTTAGTATGTTAGTATATCCGTTAGGGGTTACTGGGAGGGGTCCCATGACATCCATGGAAATTTTGTCAAATGCGCAGCCTGGTGTGTCGGTAAGTGTCATGGGTTGTCTAGTTTTGACGCGAACTAGTTTCTCTAGCTGACAACTTCTACATTTGTTGATGTATTCTTGTATCTGATTTTTCATATTCGGCCAGAAAAATTTTTCGCGAATTCGAGAGTAAGTTTTGTTAATGCCTTTGTGGCCTCCGACAAGTGAATCATGATTTCCTTGTATTATTTTATTTCTCTTCTCCTCCGGTGGAACTTGGATTAATCCCTGGCATACTGTGATCTGAACTGAGGTCTCGTAAAATAAATCTTGTAATGGTTTCTGAATTTGAGACCATGGAATGGTATCTAGATAGGTTTGAGCTATGCTGAATGTGCTAATTTGTAATTCGTTAATGACATCGAGTAGCGATCTCAGTGTTTCTATTAGGATTTCGTAATCTATCGCCCTATTCTCATGCTCAATTACTGGTAACTGGATTTGATAGAATTCGTCGATTTTTACTACTCTGGCTCTAGTGAGTGAAATATCTGTTTTATTGGAGAAAAATTTTCCCGATTTTTCCATTTCTTTGGCGCCTTTGCCGTAAGGGCGTCCTGACTGAGTTATGAATATTACGATGTTATCGCGCCTGGTTGCTATGGTGTCTCTCGAAAATTTAAATAACGGGTCCCGTCTGATATGTTCATGCGGCATTGGAGTGTACATTTCTACTTTATCTGTCGTCGTACGTGACGTCGGTAAGGTAGGAACGGGGCTTTGCTCTGTAGTTTCTTTCATAGATTCGCTGTCATCGGAACAGGGAGATGGCGGTGGTGGAGGAGAAATTACAGGTTTCTTTCGTGGATAGGATTTTGGCACAGGATCGAAGATATTTTCGTCTGATGAGGAGGTTTGAGTAATGGGAAGTACCTTTGCTGGATTTCGCGATAACGCATCGGCATTCAAATTAGTTTTCCCGGTTTTGTATATCATTTCATAATCATATTCTGCCAACTTCAGCCTCCAGCGCACAAGCCGGCTCGATGGATCCTTGACAGAATTCATCCAAATAAGCGGGCGATGATCCGTAACTATTTTAAAATGGTTCCCGTAGATGTACGGGCGGAAATGGTGAACAGCATAAATTATCGCAAGGCACTCTTTTTCAATCGTAGAGTAATTCCTTTCGGCAGAATTTAATAGTCGCGAGGTATACGCAATGGGCAAATCTCGGCCTATTGGCCCTTGGCTCAATACGGCTCCAATGGCATCCGCTGATGCGTCGGTGGTAACAATAAATGGTACTTTGAAATTAGGATATTGCAATATCGGCGCTTCGCATAATGAATCTCGCAGTTTAACGAAGGCGTTCTCCTGCTCGTTCCGCCATACGAATGGGGTGTCCTTTTTTAATAAATTTGTCAGTGGCTTTGCTGTATTTGAAAAGTTGGAAATAAACCTACGATAGTACCCTGCTAGTCCTAGGAATTGTTTAATCTGCTTTGCGTTAGTTGGACGCGGGAAGTCTCGCACGGCGCTTACTTTTGCCGGGTCAGGTTTCACGCCGCTCTCACTAATAACGTGTCCCAAATAGCTGACTTCGCGCCTTAGAAATTGACACTTATCGGGCTGGAGGGTCAAGTTCGCCTCTCGAAGTCTCGCGGTTAATTTATTATATTTGTTTTCATGCTCTTGAAGAGAGCTCGCGTACAAGACGATATCGTCGAGGTATACAAATAGTTCATTTCCTTGAAGACCTGAGAGCACGTTGTCCATGAGGCGTTGAAACGTAGCAGGCGCGTTTTTTAGACCGAACGGCATCCTGGTGAATTCGAAGTGACCGTGCGGCGTGGAAAATGCGGTTTTGTGGGCGTCAGCGGATTCCATCGGGATTTGATGAAATCCGCTGGCGAGATCGAAGGTACTAAAGTATTTAGCGCTTCCTAATTGGTCTAGGATCTCGGTTATACAAGGTAAAGGGTAGGCATCGGCGATCGATTTTTCGTTTAATCCTCGATAGTCGATGACTACACGCCAGCGCTTTCTCCCTTGTGAGTCCGCTTTCTTAGGCACCACCCACAATGGAGAGTTGTACGGAGATTTCGAGTGACGAATAATGCCGTTTTCCAATAATTTTCCCACTTGGTCGCGAATTTCCTCTTTATGCGCGGGTGGGAACCTATACTGTTTGACGTTAATGGCTCGGTCATCTATCGTTGGGATCTTGTGTGTTGTCGCGGTGGTACATCCTAATGGTTCTCCTTCTAAATAATATAAGTCTTGCGTTTTTTCTATTAATTTAGTTACATGGATCCTTTCTTCGTTGTTTAGATGATCGAGTTTGATTAAATCTATTATTTGATTCAACCGGGACTGGTTCTCAGATGATTTTGCGACGTTATGAGTTTTAATCGATGCGGTTTTCGTGACTTGAGCGTAACTTGCTTTCTGCACGCTTGCAGATGAAAGAGGAATTTCGCGTTCTGGGATCGGCATTAAGAATGTACGAGAATTATGAATAGTCCCTTTTTGGGCTGAGCCGCGCATTGCGACTGGAGTTTGCAATACGTTAATACGATTCGGATTTGTTTTTAAATCCGACTTACACTCGGTGAAAAGCGAGAAGAGAGCAGGTCTGTTTTCCTCGGGTGAAATTGTTTTAACTGGCTCCAATCTGACGGCAGGTAAAGCGACCTCAACCGTACTATCGGTGGAGTTTATTACTCTGGTGATCGCTTTACCTTCGCTGACCTTCACCAGTGCGTTGCCGAAAAATACGCCCGGCGCGATATCTATTCTCGGAATTATGCCCTCTGGTATTTCTGAATTAATTATTCTTACTTTCAGACCGACATTCATTCGCGGTGGCAAGGAAATTCTTTCGGTGGACATAGCGAAATACTTTTCTGGCGCAGAGGCCTTCCCGGAGGTCTCTTGAGGTTTGTTCAATTGATTTGAGATTTCTTCGGCAGACCTTGAAAAATTTTTGCGTGGCGGTAAGGTTTTCCCGGCGGGTTTCCGTATTTTCTTCGACGGTACTACGACCCATTCGGCGGTTGTTTGCGGTACTTCAGGCGGAGTCGGCGAATTTTTACTTTCAATAGTAGCTACTTCGCACTTGAATGGTATTGTCTGGCCGTGCCATGTTACCACTCCTTTCGGAAATGAAATTTCCGCATCGGCACAAAACCCGGATCCTAAAATTCCGTCCTGACCGAGGGGGAAGTTATCAGCAACCACATTAAAGGGTACGACGCGGTTGAATAAAACAAGGTTGACAGTACCTAGTGTCATTGTTCTTCCGTTCGTAATTCCGGTGATCACGACGGTTTCAGTGGTGTCTACCCGAGCTTTAGGAGATAAGGCGGAGCGTTTTATAACATTAATTTCGGCACCCGTATCTATCATAAATTCCGCGGGCTTAATTAACACGGCGGAAGACAGAATTACGCTCGGTGTATTAGTCTTTCCTGTTATATTTATTGAAGCTGCGTTTCTTCGCTTACCGTGGAAGGGTTCTCGAGTGCGAGAGGTCTGACGCGGGGGTAGGCCTCGCGACCCGTCTCGCGGCGCGGCGGGAGGCCGTTTCCGTTTCCCGAAAGCTGCGCGTTGTATTGGCGTTTCCTGCATTCGTCTATGTCGTGACCGGGCGTTTTGCAATAACGACAAAATTTCTCTCTCGAAAAGGGGGGTGGCGGCTGTTCACCTGCGGCCCTGGGCGCTGGGGTATATGCGTTCCTGGTGGCTATGTTCCGCGGGTATTCAATACGGTTGGAAAACTGCGGCTGTCGGGAGGTATACGGTCGGAGTCGGCAATCGCGAGCGTAGTGCCCCGGGTAATTACATATTGAGCAAAATATTTCCGGCCGCCTTTCACGAGGGTCTGCGCGCGGTCGTACGTTTTGCAGTCTTTCGCGATCAAGTTCGTATCGTTTGAACAATTCGCGTGCGCGAGCGAAAGCTTCTCTGTGATCTGTAAACGCGTGGAGGGGAATTTGTACACGAATTTCGGGAATTAACCCGTCGACAAAGCACCTAAGAGTCAACTCATCTACATTTGACGTCGCAGTGGGCGTCGCGTATGGATTCAAACGCTCACAATCGATAATAGCAGTCCGGAGATCCTTGACTCTACTGATATAGTCTAAAATGTGTTCCCCTGTTCTCATAAAGATATTGGTCAGCTCGCCACGGTAGTGGCCGGCTGACCTGGTCGCGCCGAAGGTATTACGGAGGGTATCGGTTAATTCTAAAATTGTCCGACACGGCTCGTCCTCCAGAGCCAGGTATGCGCGTCCCTTCAATTTGCTTTTAATTAGCCTGGTAAATGTGCGCTCCCATCCCCCAGGTATAAGTTCATAGGCTCGTTTGCATGCTCGCGTAAATTGTAAGACCGACATATTCTGCCCGTCGTATTGTGGCACTGCTTCAAGAGCTTGTTTCAACGACAATTCATCGTGATGCGCGTTAATAATTTCTGACGACCGATCTTGTGGCGAGGAAGACGCGTTCGAGCGAGGGAAATCTAAAGGTACCGTATCTTGTCGCGATGTATCTTGTGAGCGGCGTAAGGCCTCTAATTCTCGTCGCATTTGTTCGATCTGCTGCAGTAAGTTAATTGTGTTATCGCCGACTCGATTGGGTTCGGAGGTATCGTTTGAGCGCGTCGCGTTTTCGGGAACCGATTCCTGGAATTCGAGCGCTCGGGTTGCGCGTTTATCGCGGTCGCTATCTGTGGCGGCTGCGACGGCTCGCGGCGGCTGGTGTCGCGTTTTCGTGGGCGTTCGCGTCGCCATGGCTATTCGTATCGCTTACGCGGCAGAAGTTCCGGAAGAAATACGAGCAGATCCCACCGCTGTCACCAAATTTTCGTGTCACGTCACGGGTCCACAAAATTTCGGAATTTACCGCGAGTGACGCGTAGCCGAATATCCGAAAAGATCCGCGCGATTACGGCGGACGCTGGTTCGATCGGGACGCGAACACGTATTCAAAACACAAACACCATGAACGTGAAGCGTTCACTTACCTCGAGCTGTCTTGGTTCGCCTCTAATGTGTTGCCTCGTTGAAGGTAGTGCGGTCGTCGCGGGTCGTCGAGCGGAATAGTTCCTGGATATGGGTTGATAGGCGGCAACGAGATCGGAATAAGCTTCCAAATCGGCTGCGGTAGACGTCCGGGTGCCTCAGGGATCGCAGGAGCAGCCGTTGCGTTGAAGAAATACTGGACGTTTTCCTTCCCGTAGTATTCTCGAGCGAGGTGACGTAGAAAGGTTTAGCGGCCCGCACGTCGAGTTCTCTTGTTAATGATCGCCGTTAATTGGATTTAGAATGTAAGGAGTCGAAGAAATAATCAGTGAGCTGATTTACTAAAATAAATGAATATATTCTACGATAAAACCTAGTCTTACACTTTAACTTTTCCCTAAGCTAGTTTAAAGTAACGTTAATTTCTAAGAGCTAAACTAGAACTGGAAGTAGTAGAATTCGAAGTTTAGAATAAAATTAGAATTGGAACTTGTGAAATAGTAAACGAATATCCCCAAGTGGGATAGAGAAAAGCCTGGAGGCACTGAGACTCGAATGATCGGATTGATCCGGCTCGGCTGCCGGTTGTGACGATTCTGCTCTTCCAGTCGCTTGTCCGCGACCTCTTCGGGTCGCGAGGCGCGCGTGTCGCTCGAGCCCCGCGGTGGGGTGGACGGTCGGAGTAGGACGACCGCTCGGCCCGTGTAGTGGGGCGGCCGGTGTGGCGGGGCGGCTCGCGGAACGCGCGAGCCGCACGCGTCGGGCGCTCGCTTGCGCATCGTACTTATTATAACTTAAAATTATTTTGGGCTGTTGGTTCTGTATGTACAATCGTCTGTAGTGTACTTATGCTACGAAAATGGACTTACGAGTAAATAGACGCAAAGTATGAATATGGCTCTAAAGAGATGTGGTGCAGGTCATCTGAGCTGGCGTGGCGTTCATCCAGGTCTCGTTGTCCATGGCAAGGGCGAGGAGTCTGACTTCTGGACGCTCCATGCTCTGCTGCCATAGCTGGGCTGCCGAGCGTGTTGTCGTTCTGCAGGGGTTCTCGTTCTGTGTGGCAGGGTGCAGCTACGTATGTGTAAGGCCTCGTCGGGCGCCGGGGATGATGCTGGAGGGCGGCAGGCTGTACGCCTGACGTTACATTATATCTTACCATGAAACATAGAAATGAGATGCGATATCGAGTTTTAAGAATCATAAGAACTCTATTGCTACGATAGGTAGACATCTGCAAACTCTATTTCCTTACAAGGAAGTGTCGCATTTACATTCATTTGATGTGTAGAGGAGGAATACATAACACTACGCAAATCATATTATATCTTACCATGAAACATAGAAATGAGATGCGATATCGCGTTTTAAGAAGCATAAGAACTCTATTGCTACGATACGTATACAGCTGCAAACGCTATTTCCTTGCAAGGAAGTGTCGCATTTACATTCATTTGAATCGTAGACGAGGAATACATGACACTTCGCAAATCATATTATATCTTACCATGAAACATAGAAATGAGATACAATATAGCGTTCTAAGAATCATAAGAACTCTGTTGCTACGATACGTAGACATCTGCAAACGCTATTTCCTTGCAAGGAAGTGTCGCATTTACATTAATTTGAATCGTAGACGACGAATGCATAACACTTCGCAATGAATATTATATCTTATCATGAAACATAGATGTGAGATGCAATATCTCGTTTTAAGAAGCATTTGAACACTACTGCTACGATACGCAGACATCTGCAAACGCTACTTCCTAGCGAGGAAGTGTCACATTCACATTCATTTGAAGTGTAGACGAGGGATACATAACACTTCGCAAATCATATTATATCTTACCATGAAACACAGAAATGAGATGCGATATCGCGTTTTAAGAAGCATTAGAACTCTATTGCTACGATACGTAGACATCTGCTTACGCTATTTCCTTGCAAGGAAGTGTCGCACTTACATTCATTTGAAATGTAGACGAGGAATATATAACAGTTCGCAAATCATATTTTATCTTACCATGAAACATAAAAATGAGATGCGATATTGCGTTTTAAGAAGCATTAGAACACTATTGCTACGATAGGTAGACATTTGCAAACGCTATTTCCTAGCAAAGAAGTGTCGCATTTACATTCATTTGAATCGTAGACGAGGAATGCATAAAACTTCGTAATGAATATTATATCTTACCATGAAACAAAGAAATGAGATGCGATATCGCGTTTTAAGAAGCATTAGAACTCTATTGCTACGATACGTAGACATCTGCAAACGCTATTTCCTAGCAAGGAAGTGTCGCATTTACATTCATTTGAAGTGTAGACGAGGAATACATGACACTTCGCAAATCATATTATATCTTACCATGAAACGTAGAAATGAGATGCAATATAGCGTTTTAAGAATCATAAGAACTCTATTGCTACGATACGTAGACGTCTGCAAACGCTATTTCCTTGCAAGGAAGTGTCGCATTTACATTCATTTGAAGTGTAGACGAGGAATACATGACACTTCGCAAATCATATTATATCTTACCATGAAACATAGACATGAGATGCGATATCGCGTTTTAAGAATCATAAGAACTCTATTGCTACGATACGTAGACATCTGCAAACGCTATTTCCTTGCAAGGAAGTGTCGCTTTTACATTCATTTGAAGTGTAGACGAGGAATACATGACACTTCGCAAATCATATTATATCTTACCATGAAACATAGAAATGAGATTCGATATCGCGTTTTAAGAAGCATTAGAAAGCTATTGCTACGATACGTAGACATCTGCAAACGCTATTTCCTAGCGAGGAAGTGTGGCATTCACATTCATTTGAAGTGTAGACGAGGAATACATAATACTTCGCAAATCATATTATATCTTACCATGAAACATAGGAATGAGATGCGATATCGCGTTTTAAGAATCATAAGAACTCTATTGCTACGATACGTAGACATCTGCAAACGCTATTTCCTAGCAAGGATGTGTCGCATTTACATTCATTTGAAGTGTAGACGAGGAATGCATAACACTTCGCAATGAATATTATATCTTATCATGAAACATAGCAATGAGATGCGATATCGCGTTCTAAGAAGCATTAGAACTCTATTGCTACGATAGGTAGACATCTGCAAACTCTATTTCCTTACAAGGAAGTGTCGCATTTACATTCATTTTATGTGTAGAGGAGGAATACATAACACTACGCAAATCATATTATATCTTACCATGAAACATAGAAATGAGATGCGATATCGCGTTTTAAGAAGCATAAGAACTCTATTGCTACGATACGTATACATCTGCAAACGCTATTTCCTTGCAAGGAAGTGTCGCATTTACATTCATTTGAATCGTAGACGAGGAATATATGACACTTCGCAAATCATATTATATCTTACCATGAAACATAGAAATGAGATACAATATAGCGTTCTAAGAATCATAAGAACTCTGTTGCTACGATACGTAGACATCTGCAAACGCTATTTCCTTGCAAGGAAGTGTCGCATTTACATTCATTTGAATCGTAGACGACGAATGCATAACACTTCGCAATGAATATTATATCTTATCATGAAACATAGATATGAGATGCAATATCTCGTTTTAAGAAGCATTTGAACACTACTGCTACGATACGCAGACATCTGCAAACGCTATTTCCTAGCGAGGAAATGTCACATTCACATTCATTTGAAGTGTAGACGAGGGATACATAACACTTCGCAAATCATATTATATCTTACCATGAAACATAGAAATGAGATGCGATATCGCGTTTTAAGAAGCATTAGAACTCTATTGCTACGATACGTAGACATCTGCAAACGCTATTTCCTTGCAAGGAAGTGTCGCACTTACATTCATTTGAATCGTAGACGAGGAATGCATAACAATTCGCAATGAATATTATATCTGATCATGAAACATAGATATGTGATGCAATATCTCGTTTTAAGAAGCATTTGAACACTATTGCTTCGATACGTAGACATCTGCAAACGCTCTTTCCTAGCGAGGAAGTGTCGCATTCACATTCATTTGAAGTGTGGACGAGGAATACATAACACTTCGCAAATCATATTGTATCTTACCATGAAACATAGAAATGAGATGCAATATAGCGTTTTAAGAATCATAAGAACTCTATTGCTACGATACGTAGACGTCTGCAAACGCTATATCCTTGCAAGGAAGTGTCGCATTTACATTCATTTGAAGTGTAGACGAGGAATACATGATACTTCGCAAATCATATTATATCTTACCATGAAACATAGAAATGAGATGCAATGTAGCGTTTTAAGAATCATAAGAACTCTATTGCTACGATACGTAGACGTCTGCAAACGCTATTTCCTTGCAAGGAAGTGTCGCATTTACATTCATTTGAAGTGTAGACGAGGAATACATGACACTTCGCAAATCATATTATATCTTACCATGAAACATAGACATGAGATGCGATATCGCGTTTTAAGAACCATAAGAACTCTATTGCTACGATACGTAGACATCTGCAAACGCTATTTCCTTGCAAGGAAGTGTCGCTTTTACATTCATTTGAAGTGTAGACGAGGAATACATGACACTTCGCAAATCATATTATATCTTACCATGAAACATAGAAATGAGATGCGATATCGCGTTCTAAGAAGCATTAGCACACTACTGCTACGATAGGTAGACATTTGCAAACGCTATTTCCTTGCAAGGAAGTGTCGCATTCACATTCATTTTATGTGTAGACGAGGAATACATAACACTTCGCAAATCATAATATATCTTACCATGAAACATAGAAATGATATGCGATATCGCGTTTTAAGAAGCATTAGAACTCTATTGCTACGATACCTAGACATCTGCAGACGCTATTTGATAGCAAGGAAGTTTCGCATTTACATTCATTTGAAGTGTAGACGAGGAATACATGACACTTCGCAAATCATATTATATCTTACCATGATACATAGAAATGAGATGCGGTCTCGCGTTTTAAGAAGCATTAGAAATCTATTGCTACGATACGTAGACATCTGCAAACGCTATTTCCTAGCGAGAAAGTGTCGCAGTCACATTCATTTGAAGTGTAGACGAGGAATACATAACACTTCGCAAATCATATTATATCTTACCATGAAACATAGAAATGAGATGCGATATCGCGTTCTAAGAAGCATTAGATCACTACTGCTACGATAGGTAGACATTTGCAAACGCTATTTCCTTGCAAGGAAGTGTCGCATTTACATTCATTTGAAGTGTAGACGAGGAGTACATAACACTCCGCAAATCATACTATATCTTACCATGAAACATAGAAATGATATGCGATATCGCGTTTTAAGAAGCATTAGAACACTATTGCTACGATAGGTAGACATCTGCAAACTCTATTTCCTTGCAAGGAAGTCTCGCATTTACATTCATTTGAATCGTAGACGAGGAATATATGACACTTCGCAAATCATATTATATCTTACCATGAAACATAGAAATGAGATACAATATAGCGTTCTAAGAATCATAAGAACTCTGTTGCTACGATACGTAGACATCAGCAAACGCTATTTCCTTGCAAGGAAGTGTCGCATTTACATTCATTTGAATCGTAGACGACGAATGCATAACACTTCGCAATGAATATTATATCTTATCATGAAACATAGATATGAGATGCAATATCTCGTTTTAAGAAGCATTTGAACACTACTGCTACGATACGCAGACATCTGCAAACGCTATTTCCTAGCGAGGAAATGTCACATTCACATTCATTTGAAGTGTAGACGAGGGATACATAACACTTCGCAAATCATATTATATCTTACCATGAAACATAGAAATGAGATGCGATATCGCGTTTTAAGAAGCATTAGAACTCTATTGCTACGATACGTAGACATCTGCAAACGCTATTTCCTTGCAAGGAAGTGTCGCACTTACATTCATTTGAATCGTAGACGAGGAATGCATAACAATTCGCAATGAATATTATATCTTATCATGAAACATAGATATGTGATGCAATATCTCGTTTTAAGAAGCATTTGAACTCTATTGCTTCGATACGTAGACATCTGCAAACGCTCTTTCCTAGCGAGGAAGTGTCGCATTCATATTCATTTGAAGTGTGGACGAGGAATACATAACACTTCGCAAATCATATTGTATCTTACCATGAAACATAGAAATGAGATGCAATATAGCGTTTTAAGAATCATAAGAACTCTATTGCTACGATACGTAGACGTCTGCAAACGCTATATCCTTGCAAGGAAGTGTCGCATTTACATTCATTTGAAGTGTAGACGAGGAATACATGATACTTCGCAAATCATATTATATCTTACCATGAAACATAGAAATGAGATGCAATGTAGCGTTTTAAGAATCATAAGAACTCTATTGCTACGATACGTAGACATCTGCAAACGCTATTTCCTAGCGAGAAAGTGTCGCAGTCACATTCATTTGAAGTGTAGACGAGGAATACATAACACTTCGCAAATCATATTATATCTTACCATGAAACATAGAAATGAGATGCGATATCGCGTTCTAAGAAGCATTAGATCACTACTGCTTCGATACGTAGACATCTGCAAACGCTATTTCTTTGCAAGGAAGTGTCGCATTTACATTCATTTGAAGTGTAGACGAGGAATACATGACACTTCGCAAATCATATTATATCTTACCATGAAACATAGAAATGAGATGCGATATCGCGTTTTACGAAGCATTAGAACTCTATTGCTACGATACCTAGACATCTACGGACGCTATTTCCTAGCAAGGAAGTGTCGCATTTACATTCATTTGAAGTGTAGACGAGGAATACATGACACTTCGCAAATCATATTATATCTTACCATGAAACGTAGAAATGAGATGCAATATAGCGTTTTAAGAATCATAAGAACTCTATTGCTACGATACGTAGACGTCTGCAAACGCTATTTCCTTGCAAGGAAGTGTCGCATTTACATTCATTTGAAGTGTAGACGAGGAATACATAACACTTCGCAAATCATATTATATCTTACCATGAAACATAGAAATGAGATGCGATATCGCGTTCTAAGAAGCATTAGGACACTACTGCTACGATAGGTAGACATTTGCAAACGCTATTTCCTTGCAAGGAAGTGTCGCATTCACATTCATTTTATGTGTAGACGAGGAATACATAACACTTCGCAAATCATATTATATCTTACCATGAAACAAAGAAATGAGATGCGATATCGCGTTCTAAGAAGCATTAGATCACTACTGCTTCGATACGTAGACATCTGCAAACGCTATTTCTTTGCAAGTAAGTGTCGCATTTACATTCATTTGAAGTGTAGACGAGGAATACATGACACTTCGCAAACCATATTATATCTTACCATGAAACATAGAAATGAGATGCGATATCGCGTTTTACGAAGCATTAGAACTCTATTGCTACGATACCTAGACATCTACGGACGCTATTTCCTTGCAAGGAAGTGTCGCATTTACATTCATTTGAAGTGTAGACGAGGAATACATGATACTTCGCAAATCATATTATATCTTACCATGAAACATAGAAATGAGATGCAATGTAGCGTTTTAAGAATCATAAGAACTCTATTGCTACGATACGTAGACATCTGCAAACGCTATTTCCTAGCGAGAAAGTGTCGCAGTCACATTCATTTGAAGTGTAGACGAGGAATACATAACACTTCGCAAATCATATTATATCTTACCATGAAACATAGAAATGAGATGCGATATCGCGTTCTAAGAAGCATTAGGACACTACTGCTACGATAGGTAGACATTTGCAAACGCTATTTCCTTGCAAGGAAGTGTCGCATTCACATTCATTTTATGTGTAGACGAGGAATACATAACACTTCGCAAATCTCAATATATCTTACCATGAAACATAGAAATGATATGCGATATCGCGTTTTAAGAAGCATTAGAACTCTATTGCTACGATACCTAGACATCTGCAGACGCTATTTGATAGCAAGGAAGTTTCGCATTTACATTCATTTGAAGTGTAGACGAGGAATACATGACACTTCGCAAATCATATTATATCTTACCATGATACATAGAAATGAGATGCGGTCTCGCGTTTTAAGAAGCATTAGAAATCTATTGCTACGATACGTAGACATCTGCAAACGCTATTTCCTAGCGAGAAAGTGTCGCAGTCACATTCATTTGAAGTGTAGACGAGGAATACATAACACTTCGCAAATCATATTATATCTTACCATGAAACATAGAAATGAGATGCGATATCGCGTACTAAGAAGCATTAGGACACTACTGCTACGATAGGTAGACATTTGCAAACGCTATTTCCTTGCAAGGAAGTGTCGCATTCACATTCATTTTATGTGTAGACGAGGAATACATAACACTTCGCAAATCATATTATATCTTACCATGAAACATAGAAATGAGATGCGATATCGCGTTCTAAGAAGCATTAGATCACTACTGCTACGATAGGTAGACATTTGCAAACGCTATTTCCTTGCAAGGAAGTGTCGCATTTACATTCATTTGAAGTGTAGACGAGGAGTACATAACACTCCGCAAATCATACTATATCTTACCATGAAACATAGAAATGATATGCGATATCGCGTTTTAAGAATCATAAGAACTCTATTGCTACGATACGTAGACATCTGCAAACGCTATTTCCTTGCAAAGAAGTGTCGCATTTACATTCATTTGAAGTGTAGACGAGGAATATATAGCACTTCGCAAATCATATTATATCTTACCATGAAACATAGAAATGAGATGCGATATCGCGTTTTAAGAATCATAAGAACCCTATTGCTACGATACGTAGACGTCTGCAAACGCTATTTCCTTGCAAGGAAGTGTCGCATTCACATTAATTTTATGTGTAGACGAGGAATACATAACACTTCGCAAATCATATTATATCTTACCATGAAACATAGAAATGAGATGCGATATCGCGTTTTAAGAATCATAAGAACTCTATTGCTACGATACGTAGACATCTGCAAACGCTATTTCCTAGCAACGAAGTGTCGCATTTACATTCATTTGAATCGTAGACGAGGAATGCATAAAACTTCGTAATGAATATTATATCTTACCATGAAACATAGAAATGAGATGCGATATCGCGTATTAAGTAGCATTAAAACACTATTGCTACGATAGGTAGACATTTGCAAACGCTATTTCCTAGCAAGGAAGTGTCGCATTTACATTCATTTGAAGTGTAGACGAGGAATACATGACACTTCGCAAATCATATTATATCTTACCATGAAACGTAGAAATGAGATGCAATATAGCGTTTTAAGAATCATAAGAACTCTATTGCTACGATACGTAGACGTCTGCAAACGCTATTTCCTTGCAAGGAAGTGTCGCATTTACATTCATTTGAAGTGTAGACGAGGAATACATAACACTTCGCAAATCATATTATATCTTACCATGAAACATAGAAATGAGATGCGATATCGCGTTCTAAGAAGCATTAGGACACTACTGCTACGATAGGTAGACATTTGCAAACGCTATTTCCTTGCAAGGAAGTGTCGCATTCACATTCATTTTATGTGTAGACGAGGAATACATAACACTTCGCAAATCATATTATATCTTACCATGAAACATAGAAATGAGATGCGATATCGCGTTCTAAGAAGCATTAGATCACTACTGCTACGATAGGTAGACATTTGCAAACGCTATTTCCTAGCAAGGAAGTGTCGCATTTACATTCATTTGAAGTGTAGACGAGGAATACATGACACTTCGCAAATCATATTATATCTTACCATGAAACGTAGAAATGAGATGCGATATCGCGTTTTAAGAATCATAAGAACTCTATTGCTACGATACGTAGACATCTGCAAACGCTATTTCCTTGCAAGGAAGTGTCGCTTTTACATTCATTTGAAGTGTAGACGAGGAATACATAACACTTCGCAAACCATGTTATATCTTACCATGAAACATAGAGATGAGATGCGATATCGCGTTTTAAGAAGCATTTGAACTCTATTGCTTCGATACGTAGACATCTGCAAACGCTATTTCTTTGCAGGGAAGTGTCGCATTTACATTCATTTGAAGTGTAGACGAGGAATACATGACACTTCGCAAATCATATTATATCTTACCATGATACATAGAAATGAGATGCGGTACCGCGTTTTAAGAAGCATTAGAAATCTATTGCTACGATACATAGACATCTGCAAACGCTATTTCCTAGCGAGAAAGTGTCGCACTCACATTCATTTGAAGTGTAGACGAGGAATACGTAACACTTCGCAAATCATATTATATCTTACCATGAAACATAGAAATGAGATGCGATATCGCGTTCTAAGAGGCATTAGGACACTACTGCTACGATAGGTAGACATTTGCAAACGCTATTTCCTTGCAAGGAAGTGTCGCATTCACATTCATTTTATGTGTAGACGAGGAATACATAACACTTCGCAAATCATATTATATCTTACCATGAAACATAGAAATGAGATGCGATATCGCGTTCTAAGAAGCATTAGATCACTACTGCTACGATAGGTAGACATTTGCAAACGCTATTTCCTTGCAAGAAAGTGTCGCATTTACATTCATTTGAAGTGTAGACGAGGAGTACATAACACTCCGCAAATCATACTATATCTTACCATGAAACATAGAAATGATATGCGATATCGCGTTTTAAGAATCATAAGAACTCTATTGCTACGATACGTAGACATCTGCAAACGCTATTTCCCAGCAAGGAAGTGTCGCATTCACATTCATTTGAAGTGTAGACGAGGAATACATAACACTTCGCAAATCATATTATATCTTACCATGAAACATAGAAATGAGATCCGATATCGCGTTTTAAGAATCATAAGGACTCTATTGCTACGATACGTAGACATCTGCAAACGCTATTTCCTTGCAAGGAAGTGTCGCATTTACATTCATTTGAAGTGTGGACGAGGAATACATGACACTTCGCAAATCATATTATATCTTACCATGAAACATAGAAATGAGATGCGATATCGCGTTTTAAGAAGCATTAGAACTCTATTGCTACGGTACGTAGACATCTGCAAACGCTATTTCCTTGCAAGGAAGTGTCGCATTTACATTCATTTGAATCGTAGACGAGGAATGCATAACACTTCGCAATGAATATTATATCTTATCATGAAACATAGATATGTGATGCAATATCTCGTTTTAAGAAGCATTTGAACTCTATTGCTTCGATACGTAGACATCTGCAAACGCTCTTTCCTAGCGAGGAAGTGTCGCATTCACATTCATTTGAAGTGTAGACGACGGATACATAACACTTCGCAAATCATATTATACCTTACCATGAAACATAGAAATGAGATGCGATATCGCGTTTTAAGAATCATAAGAACTCTATTGCTACGATACGTAGACATCTGCAAACGCTATTTCCTTGCAAGGAAGTGTCGCATTTACATTCATTTGATGTGTAGACGAGGAATACATAACACTTCGCAAATCATATTATATCTTACCATGAAACATAGAAATGAGATGCGATATCGCGTTTTAAGAAGCATTAGATCTCAACTGCTACGATACGTAGACATCTGCAAACGCTATTTCCTAGCGAGGAAGTGACGCATTCACATTCATTTGAAGTGTAGACAAGGAATACACAACACTCCGCAAATCATATTATATCTTACCATGAAACATAGAAATGTGATGCGATATCGCGTTTTAAGAATCATAAGAACTCTATTGCTACGATACGTAGACATCTGCAAACGCTATTTCCTTGCAAGGAAGTGTCGCATTTACATTCGTTTGATGTGTAGACGAGGAATACATAACACTTCGCAAATCATATTATATCTTACCATGAAATATAGAAATGAGATGCGATATCTCGTTTTAAGAAGCATTTGAACTCTATTGCTTCGATACGTAGACATCTCCAAACGCTATTTCCTTGCAAGGAAGTGTCGCATTTACATTCATTTGAATCGTAGACGACGAATGCATAACACTTCGCAATGAATATTATATCTTATCATGAAACATATATATGAGATGCAATATCTCGTTTTAAGAAGCATTTGAACTCTACTGCTACGATACGCAGACATCTGCAAACGCTATTTCCTAGCGAGGAAGTGTCACATTCACATTCATTTGAAGTGTAGACGAGGGATACATAACACTTCGCAAATCATATTATATCTTACCATGAAACATAGAAATGAGATGCGATATCGCGTTTTAAGAAGCATTAGAACTCTATCGCTACGATACGTAGACATCTGCAAACGCTATTTCCTTGCAAGGAAGTGTCGCATTTACATTCATTTGAATCGTAGACGAGGAATGCATAACAATTCGCAATGAATATTATATCTTATCATGAAACATAGATATGTGATGCAATATCTCGTTTTAAGAAGCATTTGAACTCTATTGCTTCGATATGTAGACATCTGCAAACGCTCTTTCCTAGCGAGGAAGTGTCGCATTCACATTCATTTGAAGTGTAGACGAGGAATACATAACACTTCGCAAATCATTAAGTATCTTACCATGAAACATAGAAATGAGGTGCGATATCGCATTTTAAGAATCATAAGAACTCTATTGCAACGATACGTAGACATCTGCAAACGCTATTTCCTTGCAAAGAAGTGTCGCATTTACATTCATTTGATGTGTAGACGAGGAATACATAACACTTCGCAAATCATATTATATCTTACCATGAAACATAGAAATGACAAGCGATATCGTGTTTTGAGAAGCATCAGAAATCCATTACTACGATACGTAGACATCTGCAAACGCTATTTCCTTGCAAGAAAGTGTCGCATTTATTTTCATTTGAAGTGTAGACGACGGATACATAACACTTCGCAAATCATATTATATCTTACCATGAAACATAGAAATGAGATGCGATATCGCGTTCTAAGAAGCATTAGAACACTACTGCTACGATAGAAAGACATTTGCAAACGCTATTTCCTTGCAAGGACGTGTCGCATTTGCATTCATTTGAAGTGTAGACGAGGAATACATAACACTCCGCAAATCTTAGTATATCTTACCATGAAACATAGAAATGAGATGCGATATCGCGTTTTAAGAAGCATTCGAACTCAACTGCTACGATACGTAGACATCTGCAAACGCTATTTCCTAGCGAGGAAGTGTCGCATTCACATTCATTTGAAGTGTAGACAAGGAATACATGACACTCCGCAAATCAAATTATATCTTACCATGAAACATAGAAATGTGATGCGATATCGCGTTTTGAGAATCATAAGAACTCTATTGCTACGATACGTAGACGTCTGCAAACGCTATTTCCTTGCAAGGAAGTGTCGCATTTACATTCATTTGAAATGTAGACGAGGAATATATAACAGTTCGCAAATCATATTATATCTTACCATGAAACATAGAAATGAGATGCGATATTGCGTTTTAAGAAGCATTAGAACACTATTGCTACGATAGGTAGACATTTGCAAACGGTATTTCCTAGCAAAGAAGTGTCGCATTTACATTCATTTGAATCGTAGACGAGGAATGCATAAAACTTCGTAATGAATATTATATCTTACCATGAAACAAAGAAATGAGATGCGATATCGCGTTATAAGAAGCATTAGAACTCTATTGCTACGATACGTAGACATCTGCAAACGCTATTTCCTAGCAAGGAAGTGTCGCATTTACATTCATTTGAAGTGTAGACGAGGAATACATAACACTCCGCAAATCTTAGTATATCTTACCATGAAACATAGAAATGAGATGCGATATCGCGTTTTAAGAAGCATTAGAACTCAACTGCTACGATACGTAGACATCTGCAAACGCTATTTCCTAGCGAGGAAGTGTCGCATTCACATTCATTTGAAGTGTAGACGAGGAATACATAACACTTCGCAAATCATATTATATCTTACCATGAAACATAGAAATGAGATCCGATATCGCGTTTTAAGAATCATAAGGACTCTATTGCTACGATACGTAGACATCTGCAAACGCTATTTCCTTGCAAGGAAGTGTCGCATTTACATTCATTTGAAGTGTGGACGAGGAATACATGACACTTCGCAAATCATATTATATCTTACCATGAAACATAGAAATGAGATGCGATATCGCGTTTTAAGAAGCATTAGAACTCTATTGCTACGGTACGTAGACATCTGCAAACGCTATTTCCTTGCAAGGAAGTGTCGCATTTACATTCATTTGAATCGTAGACGAGGAATGCATAACACTTCGCAATGAATATTATATCTTATCATGAAACATAGATATGTGATGCAATATCTCGTTTTAAGAAGCATTTGAACTCTATTGCTTCGATACGTAGACATCTGCAAACGCTCTTTCCTAGCGAGGAAGTGTCGCATTCACATTCATTTGAAGTGTAGACGACGGATACATAACACTTCGCAAATCATATTATACCTTACCATGAAACATAGAAATGAGATGCGATATCGCGTTTTAAGAATCATAAGAACTCTATTGCTACGATACGTAGATATCTGCAAACGCTATTTCCTTGCAAGGAAGTGTCGCATTTACATTCATTTGATGTGTAGACGAGGAATACATAACACTTCGCAAATCATATTATATCTTACCATGAAACATAGAAATGAGATGCGATATCGCGTTTTAAGAAGCATTAGAACTCAACTGCTACGATACGTAGACATCTGCAAACGCTATTTCCTAGCGAGGAAGTGTCGCATTCACATTCATTTGAAGTGTAGACAAGGAATACATAACACTCCGCAAATCATATTATATCTTACCATGAAACATAGAAATGAGATGCGATATCGCGTTTTAAGAATCATAAGAACTCTATTGCTACGATACGTAGACATCTGCAAACGCTATTTCCTTGCAAGGAAGTGTCGCATTTACATTCATTTGATGTGTAGACGAGGAATACATAACACTTCGCAAATCATATTATATCTTACCATGAAACATAGAAATGAGATGCGATATCGCGTTTTAAGAAGCATTAGATCTCAACTGCTACGATACGTAGACATCTGCAAACGCTATTTCCTAGCGAGGAAGTGACGCATTCACATTCATTTGAAGTGTAGACAAGGAATACACAACACTCCGCAAATCATATTATATCTTACCATGAAACATAGAAATGAGGTGCGATATCGCATTTTAAGAATCATAAGAACTCTATTGCAACGATACGTAGACATCTGCAAACGCTATTTCCTTGCAAAGAAGTGTCGCATTTACATTCATTTGATGTGTAGACGAGGAATACATAACACTTCGCAAATCATATTATATCTTACCATGAAACATAGAAATGACAAGCGATATCGTGTTTTAAGAAGCATCAGAAATCCATTACTACGATACGTAGACATCTGCAAACGCTATTTCCTTGCAAGAAAGTGTCGCATTTATTTTCATTTGAAGTGTAGACGACGGATACATAACACTTCGCAAATCATATTATATCTTACCATGAAACATAGAAATGAGATGCGATATCGCGTTCTAAGAAGCATTAGAACACTACTGCTACGATAGGTAGACATTTGCAAACGCTATTTCCTTGCAAGGACGTGTCGCATTTGCATTCATTTGAAGTGTAGACGAGGAATACATAACACTCCGCAAATCTTAGTATATCTTACCATGAAACATAGAAATGAGATGCGATATCGCGTTTTAAGAAGCATTCGAACTCAACTGCTACGATACGTAGACATCTGCAAACGCTATTTCCTAGCGAGGAAGTGTCGCATTCACATTCATTTGAAGTGTAGACAAGGAATACATAACACTCCGCAAATCAAATTATATCTTACCATGAAACATAGAAATGTGATGCGATATCGCGTTTTAAGAATCATAAGAACTCTATTTCTTCGATACGTAGACATCTGCAAACGCTATTTCCTTGCAAGGAAGTGTCGCATTTACATTTATTTGAAGTGTAGACGAGGAATACATGATACATCGCAGATCATATTATATCTTACCATGAAACATAGAAATGAGATGCGATATCGCGCTTTAAGAAGCATTTGAACTCTATTGCTTCGATACGTAGATATCTGCAAACGCTATTTCCTTGCAAGGAAGTGTCGCATTTACATTCATTTGAAGTGTAGACGAGGAATACATGACACTTCGCAAATCATATTATATCTTACCATGAAACATAGAAATGAGTTGCGATATCGCGTTTTAAGAAGCATTAGAAATCTATTGCTACGATACGTAGACATCTGCAAACGCCATTTCCTAGCGAGGAAGTGTGGCATTCACATTCATTTGAAGTGTAGACGAGGAATACATAATACTTCGCAAATCATATTATATCTTACCATGAAATATAGAAATGAGATGCGATATCGCGTTTTAAGAATCATAAGAACTCTATTGCTACGATACGTAGACATCTGCAAACGCTATTTCCTAGCAAGGATGTGTCGCATTTACATTCATTTGAAGTGTAGACGAGGAATGCATAACACTTCGCAATGAATATTATATCTTATCATGAAACATAGCAATGAGATGCGATATCGCGTTTTAAGAAGCATTAGAACTCTATTGCTACGATAGGTAGACATCTGCAAACTCTATTTCCTTACAAGGAAGTGACGCATTTACATTCATTTGATGTGTAGAGGAGGAATACATAGCACTACGCAAATCATATTATATCTTACCATGAAACATAGAAATGAGATGCGATATCGCGTTTTAAGAAGCATAAGTACTCTATTTCTACGATACGTATACATCTGCAAACGTTATTTCCTTGCAAGGAAGTGTCGCATTTACATTCATTTGAATCGTAGACGAGGAATACATGACACTTCGCAAATCATATTATATCTTACCATGAAACATAGAAATGAGATACAATATAGCGTTCTAAGAATCATAAGAACTCTGTTGCTACGATACGTAGACATCTGCAAACGCTATTTCCTTGCAAGGAAGTGTCGCATTTACATTCATTTGAATCGTAGACGACGAATGCATAACACTTCGCAATGAATATTATATCTTATCATGAAACATAGATATGAGATGCAATATCTCGTTTTAAGAAGCATTTGAACACTACTGCTACGATACGCAGACATCTGCAAACGCTATTTCCTAGCGAGGAAGTGTCACATTCACATTCATTTGAAGTGTAGACGAGGGATACATAACACTTGGCAAATCATATTATATCTTACCATGAAACATAGAAATGAGATGCGATATCGCGTTTTAAGAAGCATTAGAACTCTATTGCTACGATACGTAGACATCTGCAAACGCTATTTCCTTGCAAGGAAGTGTCGCATTTACATTCATTTGAATCGTAGACGAGGAATGCATAACAATTCGCAATGAATATTATATCTTATCATGAAACATAGATATGTGATGCAATATCTCGTTTTAAGAAGCATTTGAACTCTATTGCTTCGATACGTGGACATCTGCAAACGCTCTTTCCTAGCGAGGAAGTGTCGCATTCACATTCATTTGAAGTGTAGACGACGGATACATAACACTTCGCAAATCATATTATACCTTACCATGAAACATAGAAGTGAGATGCGATATCGCGTTTTAAGAATCATAAGAACTCTATTGCTACGATACGTAGACATCTGCAAACGCTATTTCCTTGCAAGGAAGTGTCGCATTTACATTCATTTGATGTGTAGACGAGGAATACATAACACTTCGCAAATCATATTATATCTTACCATGAAACATAGAAATGAGATGCGATATCGCGTTTTAAGAAGCATTAGAACTCTATTGCTACGATAGGTAGACATCTGCAAACTCTATTTCCTTACAAAGAAGTGTCGCATTTACATTCATTTGATGTGTAGAGGAGGAATACATAGCACTACGCAAATCATATTATATCTTACCATGAAACATAGAAATGAGATGCGATATCGCGTTTTAAGAAGCATTAGAACTCTATTGCTACGATACGTAGACATCTGCAAACGCTATTTCCTTGCAAGGAAGTGTCGCATTTACATTCATTTGAAGTGTAGACGAGGAATACATGACACTTCGCAAATCATATTATATCTTACCATGAAACATAGAAATGAGTAGCGATATCGCGTTTTAAGAAGCATTAGAAATCTATTGCTACGATACGTAGACATCTGCAAACTCCATTTCCTAGCGAGGAAGTGTCGCATTCACATTCATTTGAAGTGTAGACGAGGAAAATATAATACTTCGCAAATCATATTATATCTTACCATGAAACATAGAAATGAGATGCGATATCGCGTTTTAAGTAGCATAAGAACTCTATTGCTACGATACGTATACATCTGCAAACGCTATTTCCTTGCAAGGAAGTGTCGCATTTACATTCATTTGAATCGTAGACGAGGAATACATGACACTTCGTAAATCATATTATATCTTACCATGAAACATAGAAATGAGATGCAATATAGCGTTCTAAGAATCACAAGAACTCTATTGCTACGATACGTAGACATCTGCAAACGCTATTTCCTTGCAAGGAAGTGTCGCATTTACATTCATTTGAATCGTAGACGACGAATGCATAACACTTCGCAATGAATATTATATCTTATCATGAAACATAGATATGAGATGCAATATCTCCTTTTAAGAAGCATTTGAACTCTACTGCTACGATACGCAGACATCTGCAAACGCTATTTCCTAGCGAGGAAGTGTCACATTCACATTCATTTGAAGTGTAGACGAGGGATACATAACACTTCGCAAATCATATTATATCTTACCATGAAACATAGAAATGAGATGCGATATCGCGTTTTAAGAAGCATTAGAACTCTATTGCTACGATACGTAGACATCTGCAAACGCTATTTCCTTGCAAGGAAGTGTCGCATTTACATTCATTTGAATCGTAGACGAGGAATGCATAACAATTCGCAATGAATATTATATCTTATCATGAAACATAGATATGTGATGCAATATCTCGTTTTAAGAAGCATTTGAACTCTATTGCTTCGATACGTAGACATCTGCAAACGCTCTTTCCTAGCGACGAAGTGTCGCATTCACATTCATTTGAAGTGTAGACGAGGAATACATAACACTTCGCAAATCATTAAGTATCTTACCATGAAACATAGAAATGAGGTGCGATATCGCGTTTTAAGAATCATAAGAACTCTATTGCAACGATACGTAGACATCTGCAAACGCTATTTCCTTGCAAAGAAGTGTCGCATTTACATTCATTTGAAGTGTAGACGAGGAATACATAACACTTCGCAAATCATATTATATCTTACCATGAAACATAGAAATGACAAGCGATATCGCGTTTTAAGAAGCATCAGAAATCCATTGCTACGATACGTAGACATCTGCAAACGCTATTTCCTTGCGAGGAAGTGTCGCATTTACATTCGTTTGATGTGTAGACGAGGAATACATAACACTTCGCAAATCATTAAGTATCTCACCATGAAACATATAAATGAGGTGCGATATCGCGTTTTAAGAATCATAAGAACTCTATTGCAACGATACGTAGACATCTGCAAACGCTATTTCCTTGCAAAGAAGTGTCGCATTTACATTCATTTGAAGTGTAGACGAGGAATACATAACACTTCGCAAATCATATTATATCTTACCATGAAACATAGAAATGAGTTGCGATATCGCGATTTAAGAAGCATTAGAAATCTATTGCTACGATACGTAGACATCTGCAAACGCTATTTCCTTGCAAGGAAGTGTCGGATTTACATTCATTTGAATCGTAGACGACGAATGCATAACACTTCGCAATGAATATTATATCTTATCATGAAACATAGCAATGAGATGCGATATCGCGTTTTAAGAAGCATTAGAACTCTATTGCTACGATAGGTAGACATCTGCAAACTCTATTTCCTTACAAGGAAGTGTCGCATTTACATTCATTTGATGTGTAGAGGAGGAATACATAACACTTCGCAAATCATATTATATCTTACCATGAAACATAGAAATGAGATGCGATATCGCGTTTTAAGAAGCATAAGAACTCTATTGCAACGATACGTAGACATCTGCAAACGCTATTTCCTTGCAAAGAAGTGTCGCATTTACATTCATTTGAAGTGTAGACGAGGAATACATAACACTTCGCAAATCATATTATATCTTACCATGAAACATAGAAATGACAAGCGATATCGCGTTTTAAGAAGCATCAGAAATCCACTGCTACGATACGTAGACATCTGCAAACGCTATTTCCTTGCAAGGAAGTGTCGCATTTACATTCGTTTGATGTGTAGACGAGGAATACATAACACTTCGCAAATCATTAAGTATCTTACCATGAAACATAGAAATGAGGTGCGATATCGCGTTTTAAGAATCATAAGAACTCTATTGCAACGATACGTAGACATCTGCAAACGCTATTTCCTTGCAAAGAAGTGTCGCATTTACATTCATTTGAAGTGTAGACGAGGAATACATAACACTTCGCAAATCATATTATATCTTACCATGAAACATAGAAATGACAAGCGATATCGCGTTTTAAGAAGCATCAGAAATCCATTGCTACGATACGTAGACATCTGCAAACGCTATTTCCTTGCAAGGAAGTGTCGCATTTACATTCATTTGAAGTGTAGACGAGGAATACATGACACTTCGCAAATCATATTATATCTTACCATGAAACATAGAAATGAGTTGCGATATCGCGATTTAAGAAGCATTAGAAATCTATTGCTACGATACGTAGACATCTGCAAACGCCATTTCCTAGCGAGGAAGTGTGGCATTTACATCCGTTTGATGTGTAGACGAGGAATACATAACACTTCGCAAATAATATTATATCTTACCATGAAACATAGAAATGAGATGCGATATCGCGTTTTAAGAAGCATTAGAACTCAACTGCTACGATACGTAGACATCTGCAAACGCTATTTCCTTGCAAGGAAGTGTCGCATTTACATTCGTTTGATGTGTAGACGAGGAATACATAACACTTCGCAAATAATATTATATCTTACCATGAAACATAGAAATGAGATGCGATATCGCGTTCTAAGAAGCATTAGAACACTACTGCTACGATAGGTAGACATTTGCAAACGCTATTTCCTTGCAAGGAAGTGTCGCATTTGCATTCATTTGAAGTGTAGACGAGGAATACATAACACTCCGCAAATCATAGTATATCTTACCATGAAACATAGAAATGAGATGCAATATCGCGTTTTAAGAAGCATTAGAACTCTACTGCTACGATACGCAGACATCTGCAAACGCTATTTCATAGCGAGGAAGTGTCACATTCACATTCATTTGAAGTGTAGACGAGGAATACATAACACTTCGCAAATCATATTATATCTTACCATGAGACATAGAAATGAGATGCGATATCGCGTTTTAAGAAGCATTAGAACTCAACTGCTACGATACGTAGACATCTGCAAACGCTATTTCCTAGCGAGGAAGTGTCACATTCACATTCATTTGAAGTGTAGACGAGGAATACATAACACTTCGCAAATCATATTATATCTTACCATGAAACATAGAAATGAGATGCGATATCGCGTTTTAAGAAGCATAAGAACTCAACTGCTACGATACGTAGACATCTGCAAACGCTATTTCCTTGCAAGAAAGTGTCGCATTTACATTCATTTGAAGTGTAGACGAGGAATACGTGACACTTCGCAAATCATATTATATCTTACCATGAAACATAGAAATGAGTTGCGATATCGCGTTTTAAGAAGCATTAGAAATCTATTGCTACGATACGTAGACATCTGCAAACGCCATTTCCTAGCGAGGAAGTGTGGCATTCACATTCATTTGAAGTGTAGACGAGGAATACATAATACTTCGCAAATCATATTATATCTTACCATGAAATATAGAAATGAGATGCGATATCGCGTTTTAAGAATGATAAGAACTCTATTGCTACGATACGTAGGCATCTGCAAACGCTATTTCCTAGCGAGGAAGTGTCGCATTCACATTCATTTGAAGTGTAGACAAGGAATACATAACACTCCGCAAATCAAATTATATCTTACCATGAAACATAGAAATGTGATGCGATATCGCGTTTTAAGAGTCATAAGAACTCTATTGCTACGATACGTAGACATCTGCAAACGCTATTTCCTTGCAAGGAAGTGTCGCATTTACATTCGTTTGATGTGTAGACGAGGAATACATAACACTTCGCAAATAATATTATATCTTACCATGAAACATAGAAATGAGATGCGATATCGAGTTTTAAGAAGCATTAGACCTCTATTGCTACGACACGTAGACATCTGCAAACGCTATTTCCTTGCCAGGAAGTGTCGCATTTACATTCATTTGAATCGTAGACGAGTAATGCATAACACTTCGCAATGAATATTATATCTTATCATGAAACATAGGTATGAGATGCAATATCTCGTTTTAAGAAGCATTTGAACTCTATTGCTTCGATACGTAGACGTCTGCAAACGCTATTTCCTAGCGAAGAAGTGTCGCATTCACATTCATTTGAAGTGTAGACGAGGAATACATAACACTTCGCATATCATATTATATCTTACCATGAAACATAGAAATGAGATGCGATATCGCGTTTTAAGAAGCATTAAAACTCTATTGCTACGATACCTAGACATCTGCAAATGCTATTTCCTTGCAAGGAAGTGTCGCATTTACATTCATTTGAAGTGTAGACGAGGAATACATAACACTTCGCAAATCATATTATATCTTACCATGAAACATAGAAATGAGATGCGATATCGCGCTTTAAGAAGCATTTGAACTCTATTGCTTCGATACGTAGACATCTGCAAACGCTATTTCCTTGCAAGGAAGTGTCGCATTTACATTCATTTGAAGTGTAGACGAGGAATACATGACACTTCGCAAATCATATTATATCTTACCATGAAACATAGAAATGAGTTGCGATATCGCGTTTTAAGAAGCATTAGAAATCTATTGCTACGATACGTAGACATCTGCAAACGCCATTTCCTAGCGAGGAAGTGTGGCATTCACATTCATTTGAAGTGTAGACGAGGAATACATAATACTTCGCAAATCATATTATATCTTACCATGAAATATAGAAATGAGATGCGATATCGCGTTTTAAGAATGATAAGAACTCTATCGCTACGATACGTAGGCATCTGCAAACGCTATTTCCTAGCGAGGAAGTGTCGCATTCACATTCATTTGAAGTGTAGACAAGGAATACATAACACTCCGCAAATCAAATTATATCTTACCATGAAACATAGAAATGTGATGCGATATCGCGTTTTAAGAGTCATAAGAACTCTATTGCTACGATACGTAGACATCTGCAAACGCTATTTCCTTGCAAGGAAGTGTCGCATTTACATTCGTTTGATGTGTAGACGAGGAATACATAACACTTCGCAAATAATATTATATCTTACCATGAAACATAGAAATGAGATGCGATATCGAGTTTTAAGAAGCATTAGAACTCTATTGCTACGACACGTAGACATCTGCAAACGCTATTTCCTTGCCAGGAAGTGTCGCATTTACATTCATTTGAATGGTAGACGAGTAATGCATAACACTTCGCAATGAATATTATATCTTATCATGAAACATAGATATGTGATGCAATATCTCGTTTTAAGAAGCATTTGAACTCTATTGCTTCGATACGTAGACATCTGCAAACGCCCTTTCCTAGCGACGAAGTGTCGCATTCACATTCATTTGAAGTGTAGACGAGGAATACATAACTCTTCGCATATCATATTATATCTTACCATGAAACATAGAAATGAGATGCGATATCGCGTTTTAAGAAGCATTAAAACTCTATTGCTACGATACCTAGACATCTGCAAATGCTATTTCCTTGCAAGGAAGTGTCGCATTTACATTCATTTGAAGTGTAGACGAGGAATACATAACACTTCGCAAATCATATTATATCTTACCATGAAACATAGAAATGAGATGCGATATCGCGCTTTAAGAAGCATTTGAACTCTATTGCTTCGATACGTAGACATCTGCAAACGCTATTTCCTTGCAAGGAAGTGTCGCATTTACATTCATTTGAAGTGTAGACGAGGAATACATGACACTTCGCAAATCATATTATATCTTACCATGAAACATAGAAATGAGTTGCGATATCGCGTTTTAAGAAGCATTAGAAATCTATTGCTACGATACGTAGACATCTGCAAACGCCATTTCCTAGCGAGGAAGTGTGGCATTCACATTCATTTGAAGTGTAGACGAGGAATACATAATACTTCGCAAATCATATTATATCTTACCATGAAATATAGAAATGAGATGCGATATCGCGTTTTAAGAATGATAAGAACTCTATCGCTACGATACGTAGGCATCTGCAAACGCTATTTCCTAGCGAGGAAGTGTCGCATTCACATTCATTTGAAGTGTAGACAAGGAATACATAACACTCCGCAAATCAAATTATATCTTACCATGAAACATAGAAATGTGATGCGATATCGCGTTTTAAGAGTCATAAGAACTCTATTGCTACGATACGTAGACATCTGCAAACGCTATTTCCTTGCAAGGAAGTGTCGCATTTACATTCGTTTGATGTGTAGACGAGGAATACATAACACTTCGCAAATAATATTATATCTTACCATGAAACATAGAAATGAGATGCGATATCGAGTTTTAAGAAGCATTAGAACTCTATTGCTACGACACGTAGACATCTGCAAACGCTATTTCCTTGCCAGGAAGTGTCGCATTTACATTCATTTGAATGGTAGACGAGTAATGCATAACACTTCGCAATGAATATTATATCTTATCATGAAACATAGATATGTGATGCAATATCTCGTTTTAAGAAGCATTTGAACTCTATTGCTTCGATACGTAGACATCTGCAAACGCTCTTTCCTAGCGACGAAGTGTCGCATTCACATTCATTTGAAGTGTAGACGAGGAATACATAACACTTCGCAAATCATTAAGTATCTTACCATGAAACATAGAAATGAGGTGCGATATCGCGTTTTAAGAATCATAAGAACTCTATTGCAACGATACGTAGACATCTGCAAACGCTATTTCCTTGCAAAGAAGTGTCGCATTTACATTCATTTGAAGTGTAGACGAGGAATACATAACACTTCGCAAATCATATTATATCTTACCATGAAACATAGAAATGACAAGCGATATCGCGTTTTAAGAATCATAAGAACTCTATTGCTACGATACGTAGACATCTGCAAACGCTATTTCCTAGCAAGGATGTGTCGCATTTACATTCATTTGAAGTGTAGACGAGGAATGCATAACACTTCGCAATGAATATTATATCTTATCATGAAACATAGCAATGAGATGCGATATCGCGTTTTAAGAAGCATTAGAACTCTATTGCTACGATAGGTAGACATCTGCAAACTCTATTTCCTTACAAGGAAGTGTCGCATTTACATTCATTTGATGTGTGGAGGAGGAACACATAACACTTCGCAAATCATATTATATCTTACCATGAAACATAGAAATGAGATGCGATATCGCGTTTTAAGAAGCATAAGAACTCTATTGCAACGATACGTAGACATTTGCAAACGCTATTTCCTTGCAAAGAAGTGTCGCATTTACATTCATTTGAAGTGTAGACGAGGAATACATAACACTTCGCAAATCATATTATATCTTACCATGAATCATAGAAATGACAAGCGATATCGCGTTTTAAGAAGCATCAGAAATCCACTGCTACGATACGTAGACATCTGCAAACGCTATTTCCTTGCAAGGAAGTGTCGCATTTACATTCGTTTGATGTGTAGAAGAGGAATACATAACACTTCGCAAATCATTAAGTATCTTACCATGAAACATAGAAATGAGGTGCGATATCGCGTTTTAAGAATCATAAGAACTCTATTGCAACGATACGTAGACATCTGCAAACGCTATTTCCTTGCAAAGAAGTGTCGCATTTACATTCATTTGAAGTGTAGACGAGGAATACATAACACTTCGCAAATCATATTATATCTTACCATGAAACATAGAAATGACAAGCGATATCGCGTTTTAAGAAGCATCAGAAATCCATTGCTACGATACGTAGACATCTGCAAACGCTATTTCCTTGCAAGGAAGTGTCGCATTTACATTCATTTGAAGTGTAGACGAGGAATACATGACACTTCGCAAATCATATTATATCTTACCATGAAACATAGAAATGAGTTGCGATATCGCGATTTAAGAAGCATTAGAAATCTATTGCTACGATACGTAGACATCTGCAAACGCCATTTCCTAGCGAGGAAGTGTGGCATTTACATCCGTTTGATGTGTAGACGAGGAATACATAACACTTCGCAAATAATATTATATCTTACCATGAAACATAGAAATGAGATGCGATATCGCGTTTTAAGAAGCATTAGAACTCAACTGCTACGATACGTAGACATCTGCAAACGCTATTTCCTTGCAAGGAAGTGTCGCATTTACATTCGTTTGATGTGTAGACGAGGAATACATAACACTTCGCAAATAATATTATATCTTACCATGAAACATAGAAATGAGATGCGATATCGCGTTCTAAGAAGCATTAGAACACTACTGCTACGATAGGTAGACATTTGCAAACGCTATTTCCTTGCAAGGAAGTGTCGCATTTGCATTCATTTGAAGTGTAGACGAGGAATACATAACACTCCGCAAATCATAGTATATCTTACCATGAAACATAGAAATGAGATGCAATATCGCGTTTTAAGAAGCATTAGAACTCTACTGCTACGATACGCAGACATCTGCAAACGCTATTTCATAGCGAGGAAGTGTCACATTCACATTCATTTGAAGTGTAGACGAGGAATACATAACACTTCGCAAATCATATTATATCTTACCATGAGACATAGAAATGAGATGCGATATCGCGTTTTAAGAAGCATTAGAACTCAACTGCTACGATACGTAGACATCTGCAAACGCTATTTCCTAGCGAGGAAGTGTCACATTCACATTCATTTGAAGTGTAGACGAGGAATACATAACACTTCGCAAATCATATTATATCTTACCATGAAACATAGAAATGAGATGCGATATCGCGTTTTAAGAAGCATAAGAACTCAACTGCTACGATACGTAGACATCTGCAAACGCTATTTCCTTGCAAGAAAGTGTCGCATTTACATTCATTTGAAGTGTAGACGAGGAATACATGACACTTCGCAAATCATATTATATCTTACCATGAAACATAGAAATGAGTTGCGATATCGCGTTTTAAGAAGCATTAGAAATCTATTGCTACGATACGTAGACATCTGCAAACGCCATTTCCTAGCGAGGAAGTGTGGCATTCACATTCATTTGAAGTGTAGACGAGGAATACATAATACTTCGCAAATCATATTATATCTTACCATGAAATATAGAAATGAGATGCGATATCGCGTTTTAAGAATGATAAGAACTCTATTGCTACGATACGTAGGCATCTGCAAACGCTATTTCCTAGCGAGGAAGTGTCGCATTCACATTCATTTGAAGTGTAGACAAGGAATACATAACACTCCGCAAATCAAATTATATCTTACCATGAAACATAGAAATGTGATGCGATATCGCGTTTTAAGAGTCATAAGAACTCTATTGCTACGATACGTAGACATCTGCAAACGCTATTTCCTTGCAAGGAAGTGTCGCATTTACATTCGTTTGATGTGTAGACGAGGAATACATAACACTTCGCAAATAATATTATATCTTACCATGAAACATAGAAATGAGATGCGATATCGAGTTTTAAGAAGCATTAGAACTCTATTGCTACGACACGTAGACATCTGCAAACGCTATTTCCTTGCCAGGAAGTGTCGCATTTACATTCATTTGAATCGTAGACGAGTAATGCATAACACTTCGCAATGAATATTATATCTTATCATGAAACATAGATATGAGATGCAATATCTCGTTTTAAGAAGCATTTGAACTCTATTGCTTCGATACGTAGACGTCTGCAAACGCTATTTCCTAGCGAAGAAGTGTCGCATTCACATTCATTTGAAGTGTAGACGAGGAATACATAACACTTCGCATATCATATTATATCTTACCATGAAACATAGAAATGAGATGCGATATCGCGTTTTAAGAAGCATTAAAACTCTATTGCTACGATACCTAGACATCTGCAAATGCTATTTCCTTGCAAGGAAGTGTCGCATTTACATTCATTTGAAGTGTAGACGAGGAATACATAACACTTCGCAAATCATATTATATCTTACCATGAAACATAGAAATGAGATGCGATATCGCGTTCTAAGAAGCATTAGAACACTACTGCTACGATAGGTAGACATTTGCAAACGCTATTTCCTTGCAAGGAAGTGTCGCATTTGCATTCATTTGAAGTGTAGACGAGGAATACATAACACTCCGCAAATCATAGTATATCTTACCATGAAACATAGAAATGAGATGCGATATCGCGTTTTAAGAAGCATTAGAACTCTACTGCTACGATACGCAGACATCTGCAAACGCTATTTCATAGCGAGGAAGTGTCACATTCACATTCATTTGAAGTGTAGACGAGGAATACATAACACTTCGCAAATCATATTATATCTTACCATGAGACATAGAAATGAGATGCGATATCGCGTTTTAAGAAGCATTAGAACTCAACTGCTACGATACGTAGACATCTGCAAACGCCATTTCCTAGCGAGGAAGTGTGGCATTCACATTCATTTGAAGTGTAGACGTGGAATACATAATACTTCGCAAATCATATTATATCTTACCATGAAATATAGAAATGAGATGCGATATCGCGTTTTAAGAATGATAAGAACTCTATTGCTACGATACGTAGACATCTGCAAACGCTATTTCCTAGCAAGGATGTGTCGCATTTACATTCATTTGAAGTGTAGACGAGGAATGCATAACACTTCGCAATGAATATTATATCTTATCATGAAACATAGCAATGAGATGCGATATCGCGTTTTAAGAAGCATTAGAACACTATTGCTACGATAGGTAGACATCTGCAAACTCTATTTCCTTACAAGGAAGTGTCGCATTTACATTCATTTGATGTGTAGAGGAGGAATACATAGCACTACGCAAATCATATTATATCTTACCATGAAACATAGAAATGAGATGCGATATCGCGTTTTAAGAAGCATAAGAACTCTATTGCTACGATACGTATACATCTGCAAACGCTATTTCCATGCAAGAAAGTGTCGCATTTATATTCATTTGAAGTGTAGACGACGGATACATAACACTTCGCAAATCATATTATATCTTACCATGAAACATAGAAATGAGATGCGATATCGCGATCTAAGAAGCATTAGAACACTACTGCTACGATAGGTAGACATTTGCAAACGCTATTTCCTTGCAAGGAAGTGTCGCATTTGCATTCATTTGAAGTGTAGACGAGGAATACATAACACTTCGCAAATCATATTATATCTTACCATGAAACATAGAAATGAGATGCGATATCGCGTTTTAAGAAGCATTAGAACTCAACTGCTACGATACGTAGACATCTGCAAACGCTATTTCCTAGCGAGGGAGTGTCGCGTTCACATTCATTTGAAGTGTAGACGAGGAATACATAACACTCCGCAAATCATATTATATCTTACCATGAAACATAGAAATGTGATGCGATATCGCGTTTTAAGAAGCATTAGAACTCTATTGCTACGATACTTAGACATCTGCAAACGCTATTTCCTTGCAAGGAAGTGTCGCATTTACATTCATTTGAATCGCAGACGAGGAATGCGCAACACTTCGCAATGAATATTATATCTTATCATGAAACATAGATATGAGATGCAATATCTCGTTTTAAGAAGCATTTGAACTCTATTGCTTCGATACGTAGACATCTGCAAACGCTATTTCCTTGCAAGGAAGTGTCGCATTCACATTCATTTGAAGTGTAGACGAGGAATACATAACACTTCGCATATCATATTATATCTTACCATGAAACATAGAAATGAGATGCGATATCGCGTTTTAAGAAGCATTAAAACTCTATTGCTACGATACCTAGACATCTGCAAATGCTATTTCCTTGCAAGGAAGTGTCGCATTTACATTCATTTGAAGTGTAGACGAGGAATACATAACACTTCGCAAATCATATTATATCTTACCATGAAACATAGAAATGAGATGCGATATCGCGTTCTAAGAAGCATTAGAACTCTACTGCTACGATACGCAGACATCTGCAAACGCTATTTCATAGCGAGGAAGTGTCACATTCACATTCATTTGAAGTGTAGACGAGGAATACATAACACTTCGCAAATCATATTATATCTTACCATGAGACATAGAAATGAGATGCGATATCGCGTTTTAAGAAGCATTAGAACTCAACTGCTACGATACGTAGACATCTGCAAACGCTATTTCCTAGCGAGGAAGTGTCACATTCACATTCATTTGAAGTGTAGACGAGGAATGCATAACACTTCGCAATGAATATTATATCTTATCATGAAACATAGCAATGAGATGCGATATCGCGTTTTAAGAAGCATTAGAACTCTATTGCTACGATAGGTAGACATCTGCAAACTCTATTTCCTTACAAGGAAGTTACGCATTTACATTCATTTGATGTGTAGAGGAGGAATACATAGCACTACGCAAATCATATTATATCTTACCATGAAACATAGAAATGAGATGCGATATCGCGTTTTAAGAAGCATAAGTACTCTATTTCTACGATACGTATACATCTGCAAACGTTATTTCCTTGCAAGGAAGTGTCGCATTTACATTCATTTGAATCGTAGACGAGGAATACATGACACTTCGCAAATCATATTATATCTTACCATGAAACATAGAAATGAGATACAATATAGCGTTCTAAGAATCATAAGAACTCTGTTGCTACGATACGTAGACATCTGCAAACGCTATTTCCTTGCAAGGAAGTGTCGCATTTACATTCATTTGAATCGTAGACGACGAATGCATAACACTTCGCAATGAATATTATATCTTATCATGAAACATAGATATGAGATGCAATATCTCGTTTTAAGAAGCATTTGAACACTACTGCTACGATACGCAGACATCTGCAAACGCTATTTCCTTGCAAGGAAGTGTCGCATTTACATTCATTTGAATCGTAGACGAGGAATACATGACACTTCGTAAATCATATTATATCTTACCATGAAACATAGAAATGAGATGCAATATAGCGTTCTAAGAATCACAAGAACTCTATTGCTACGATACGTAGACATCTGCAAACGCTATTTCCTTGCAAGGAAGTGTCGCATTTACATTCATTTGAATCGTAGACGACGAATGCATAACACTTCGCAATGAATATTATATCTTAACATGAAACATAGATATGAGATGCAATATCTCCTTTTAAGAAGCATTTGAACTCTACTGCTACGATACGCAGACATCTGCAAACGCTATTTCCTAGCGAGGAAGTGCCACATTCACATTCATTTGAAGTGTAGACGAGGGATACATAACACTTCGCAAATCATATTATATCTTACCATGAAACATAGAAATGAGATGCGATATCGCGTTTTAAGAAGCATTAGAACTCTATTGCTACGATACGTAGACATCTGCAAACGCTATTTCCTTGCAAGGAAGTGTCGCATTTACATTCATTTGAATCGTAGACGAGGAATGCATAACAATTCGCAATGAATATTATATCTTATCATGAAACATAGATATGTGATGCAATATCTCGTTTTAAGAAGCATTTGAACTCTATTGCTTCGATACGTAGACATCTGCAAACGCTCTTTCCTAGCGACGAAGTGTCGCATTCACATTCATTTGAAGTGTAGACGAGGAATACATAACACTTCGCAAATCATTAAGTATCTTGCCATGAAACATAGAAATGAGGTGCGATATCGCGTTTTAAGAATCATAAGAACTCTATTGCAACGATACGTAGACATCTGCAAACGCTACTTCCTTGCAAAGAAGTGTCGCATTTACATTCATTTGAAGTGTAGACGAGGAATACATAACACTTCGCAAATCATATTATATCTTACCATGAAACATAGAAATGACAAGCGATATCGCGTTTTAAGAAGCATCAGAAATCCATTGCAACGATACGTAGACATCTGCAAACGCTATTTCCTTGCAAAGAAGTGTCGCATTTACATTCATTTGAAGTGTAGACGAGGAATACATAACACTTCGCAAATCATATTATATCTTACCATGAAACATAGAAATGACAAGCGATATCGCGTTTTAAGAAGCATCAGAAATCCATTGCTACGATACGTAGACATCTGCAAACGCTATTTCCTTGCAAGGAAGTGTCGGATTTACATTCATTTGAAGTGTAGACGAGGAATACATGACACTTCGCAAATCATATTATATCTTACCATGAAACATAAAAATGAGTTGCGATATCGCGATGTAAGAAGCATTAGAAATCTATTGCTACGATACGTAGACATCTGCAAACGCTATTTCCTTGCAAGGAAGTGTCGCATTTACATTCATTTGAATCGTAGACGACGAATGCATAACACTTCGCAATGAATATTATATCTTATCATGAAACATAGATATGAGATGCAATATCTCGTTTTAAGAAGCATTTGAAATCTACTGCAACGATACGCAGACATCTGCAAACGCTATTTCCTAGCGAGGAAGTGTCACATTCGCATTCATTTGAAGTGTAGACGAGGGATACATAACACTTCGCAAATCATATTATATCTTACCATGAAACATAGAAATGAGATGCGATATCGCGTTTTAAGAAGCATTAGAACTCTATTGCTACGATACGTAGACATCTGCAAACGCTATTTCCTTGCAAGGAAGTGTCGCATTTACATTCATTTGAATCGTAGACGAGGAATGCATAACAATTCGCAATGAATATTATATCTTATCATGAAACATAGATATGTGATGCAATATCTCGTTTTAAGAAGCATTTGAACTCTATTGCTTCGATACGTAGACATCTGCAAACGCTCTTTCCTAGCGACGAAGTGTCGCATTCACATTCATTTGAAGTGTAGACGAGGAATACATAACACTTCGCAAATCATTAAGTATCTTACCATGAAACATAGAAATGAGGTGCGATATCGCGTTTTAAGAATCATAAGAACTCTATTGCAACGATACGTAGACATCTGCAAACGCTTTTTCCTTGCAAAGAAGTGTCGCATTTACATTCATTTGAAGTGTAGACGAGGAATACATAACACTTCGCAAATCATATTATATCTTACCATGAAACATAGAAATGACAAGCGATATCGCGTTTTAAGAATCATAAGAACTCTATTGCTACGATACGTAGACATCTGCAAACGCTATTTCCTAGCAAGGATGTGTCGCATTTACATTCATTTGAAGTGTAGACGAGGAATGCATAACACTTCGCAATGAATATTATATCTTATCATGAAACATAGCAATGAGATGCGATATCGCGTTTTAAGAAGCATTAGAACTCTATTGCTACGATAGGTAGACATCTGCAAACTCTATTTCCTTACAAGGAAGTGTCGCATTTACATTCATTTGATGTGTAGAGGAGGAATACATAACACTTCGCAAATCATATTATATCTTACCATGAAACATAGAAATGAGATGCGATATCGCGTTTTAAGAAGCATAAGAACTCTATTGCAACGATACGTAGACATCTGCAAACGCTATTTCCTTGCAAAGAAGTGTCGCATTTACATTCATTTGAAGTGTAGACGAGGAATACATAACACTTCGCAAATCATATTATATCTTACCATGAAACATAGAAATGACAAGCGATATCGCGTTTTAAGAAGCATCAGAAATCCACTGCTACGATACGTAGACATCTGCAAACGCTATTTCCTTGCAAGGAAGTGTCGCATTTACATTCGTTTGATGTGTAGACGAGGAATACATAACACTTCGCAAATCATTAAGTATCTTACCATGAAACATAGAAATGAGGTGCGATATCGCGTTTTAAGAATCATAAGAACTCTATTGCAACGATACGTAGACATCTGCAAACGCTATTTCCTTGCAAAGAAGTGTCGCATTTACATTCATTTGAAGTGTAGACGAGGAATACATAACACTTCGCAAATCATATTATATCTTACCATGAAACATAGAAATGACAAGCGATATCGCGTTTTAAGAAGCATCAGAAATCCATTGCTACGATACGTAGACATCTGCAAACGCTATTTCCTTGCAAGGAAGTGTCGCATTTACATTCATTTGAAGTGTAGACGAGGAATACATGACACTTCGCAAATTATATTATATCTTACCATGAAACATAGAAATGAGTTGCGATATCGCGATTTAAGAAGCATTAAAAATCTATTGCTACGATACGTAGACATCTGCAAACGCCATTTCCTAGCGAGGAAGTGTGGCATTTACATCCGTTTGATGTGTAGACGAGGAATACATAACACTTCGCAAATAATATTATATCTTACCATGAAACATAGAAATGAGATGCGATATCGCGTTTTAAGAAGCATTAGAACTCAACTGCTACGATACGTAGACATCTGCAAACGCTATTTCCTAGCGAGGAAGTGTCGCATTCACATTCATTTGAAGTGTAGGCAAGGAATACATAACACTCCGCAAATCAAATTATATCTTACCATGAAACATAGAAATGTGATGCGATATCGCGTTTTACGAGTCATAAGAACTCTATTGCTACGATACGTAGACATCTGCAAACGCTATTTCCTTGCAAGGAAGTGTCGCATTTACATTCGTTTGATGTGTAGACGAGGAATACATAACACTTCGCAAATAATATTATATCTTACCATGAAACATAGAAATGAGATGCGATATCGAGTTTTAAGAAGCATTAGAACTCTATTGCTACGACACGTAGACATCTGCAAACGCTATTTCCTTGCAAGGAAGTGTCGCATTCACATTCATTTGAAGTGTAGACGAGGAATACATAACACTTCGCAAATCATTAAGTATCTTACCATGAAACATAGAAATGAGGTGCGATATCGCGTTTTAAGAATCATAAGAACTCTATTGCAACGAGACGTAGACATCTGCAAACGCTATTTCCTTGCAAAGAAGTGTCGCATTTACATTCATTTGAAGTGTAGACGAGGAATACATAACACTTCGCAAATCATATTATATCTTACCATGAAACATAGAAATGACAAGCGATATCGCGTTTTAAGAAGCATCAGAAATCCATTGCTACGATACGTAGACATCTGCAAACGCTATTTCCTTGCAAGGAAGTGTCGCATTTACATTCATTTGAAGTGTAGACGAGGAATACATGACACTTCGCAAATCATATTATATCTTACCATGAAACATAGAAATGAGTTGCGATATCGCGATTTAAGAAGCATTAGAAATCTATTGCTACGATACGTAGACATCTGCAAACGCCATTTCCTAGCGAGGAAGTGTGGCATTTACATCCGTTTGATGTGTAGACGAGGAATACATAACACTTCGCAAATAATATTATATCTTACCATGAAACATAGGAATGAGATGCGATATCGCGTTTTAAGAAGCATTAGAACTCAACTGCTACGATACGTAGACATCTGCAAACGCTATTTCCTAGCGAGGAAGTGTCGCATTCACATTCATTTGAAGTGTAGACAAGGAATACATAACACTCCGCAAATCAAATTATATCTTACCATGAAACATAGAAATGTGATGCGATATCGCGTTTTAAGAGTCATAAGAACTCTATTGCTACGATACGTAGACATCTGCAAACGCTATTTCCTTGCAAGGAAGTGTCGCATTTACATTCGTTTGATGTGTAGACGAGGAATACATAACACTTCGCAAATAATATTATATCTTACCATGAAACATAGAAATGAGATGCGATATCGAGTTTTAAGAAGCATTAGAACTCTATTGCTACGACACGTAGACATCTGCAAACGCTATTTCCTTGCCAGGAAGTGTCGCATTTACATTCATTTGAATCGTAGACGAGTAATGCATAACACTTCGCAATGAATATTATATCTTATCATGAAACATAGATATGAGATGCAATATCTCGTTTTAAGATGCATTTGAACTCTATTGCTTCGATACGTAGACGTCTGCAAACGCTATTTCCTAGCGAAGAAGTGTCGCATTCACATTCATTTGAAGTGTAGACGAGGAATACATAACACTTCGCATATCATATTATATCTTACCATGAAACATAGAAATGAGATGCGATATCGCGTTTTAAGAAGCATTAAAACTCTATTGCTACGATACCTAGACATCTGCAAATGCTATTTCCTTGCAAGGAAGTGTCGCATTTACATTCATTTGAAGTGTAGACGAGGAATACATAACACTTCGCAAATCATATTATATCTTACCATGAAACATACAAATGAGATGGGATATCGCGTTCTAAGAAGCATTAGAACACTACTGCTACGATAGGTAGACATTTGCAAACGCTATTTCCTTGCAAGGAAGTGTCGCATTTGCATTCATTTGAAGTGTAGACGAGGAATACATAACACTCCGCAAATCATAGTATATCTTACCATGAAACATAGAAATGAGATGCAATATCGCGTTTTAAGAAGCATTAGAACTCTACTGCTACGATACGCAGACATCTGCAAACGCTATTTCATAGCGAGGAAGTGTCACATTCACATTCATTTGAAGTGTAGACGAGGAATACATAACACTTCGCAAATCATATTATATCTTACCATGAGACATAGAAATGAGATGCGATATCGCGTTTTAAGAAGCATTAGAACTCAACTGCTACGATACGTAGACATCTGCAAACGCTATTTCCTAGCGAGGAAGTGTCACATTCACATTCATTTGAAGTGTAGACGAGGAATACATAACACTTCGCAAATCATATTATATCTTACCATGAAACATAGAAATGAGATGCGATATCGCGTTTTAAGAAGCATAAGAACTCAACTGCTACGATACGTAGACATCTGCAAACGCTATTTCCTTGCAAGAAAGTGTCGCATTTACATTCATTTGAAGTGTAGACGAGGAATACATGACACTTCGCAAATCATATTATATCTTACCATGAAACATAGAAATGAGTTGCGATATCGCGTTTTAAGAAGCATTAGAAATCTATTGCTACGATACGTAGACATCTGCAAACGCCATTTCCTAGCGAGGAAGTGTGGCATTCACATTCATTTGAAGTGTAGACGAGGAATACATAATACTTCGCAAATCATATTATATCTTACCATGAAATATAGAAATGAGATGCGATATCGCGTTTTAAGAATGATAAGAACTCTATTGCTACGATACGTAGGCATCTGCAAACGCTATTTCCTAGCGAGGAAGTGTCGCATTCACATTCATTTGAAGTGTAGACAAGGAATACATAACACTCCGCAAATCAAATTATATCTTACCATGAAACATAGAAATGTGATGCGATATCGCGTTTTAAGAGTCATAAGAACTCTATTGCTACGATACGTAGACATCTGCAAACGCTATTTCCTTGCAAGGAAGTGTCGCATTTACATTCGTTTGATGTGTAGACGAGGAATACATAACACTTCGCAAATAATATTATATCTTACCATGAAACATAGAAATGAGATGCGATATCGAGTTTTAAGAAGCATTAGAACTCTATTGCTACGACACGTAGACATCTGCAAACGCTATTTCCTTGCCAGGAAGTGTCGCATTTACATTCATTTGAATCGTAGACGAGTAATGCATAACACTTCGCAATGAATATTATATCTTATCATGAAACATAGATATGAGATGCAATATCTCGTTTTAAGAAGCATTTGAACTCTATTGCTTCGATACGTAGACGTCTGCAAACGCTATTTCCTAGCGAAGAAGTGTCGCATTCACATTCATTTGAAGTGTAGACGAGGAATACATAACACTTCGCATATCATATTATATCTTACCATGAAACATAGAAATGAGATGCGATATCGCGTTTTAAGAAGCATTAAAACTCTATTGCTACGATACCTAGACATCTGCAAATGCTATTTCCTTGCAAGGAAGTGTCGCATTTACATTCATTTGAAGTGTAGACGAGGAATACATAACACTTCGCAAATCATATTATATCTTACCATGAAACATAGAAATGAGATGCGATATTGCGTTCTAAGAAGCATGAGAGCACTACTGCTACGATAGGTAGACATTTGCAAACGCTATTTCCTTGCAAGGAAGTGTCGCATTTGCATTCATTTGAAGTGTAGACGAGGAATACATAACACTCCGCAAATCATAGTATATCTTACCATGAAACATAGAAATGAGATGCGATATCGCGTTTTAAGAAGCATTAGAACTCTACTGCTACGATACGCAGACATCTGCAAACGCTATTTCCTAGCGAGGAAGTGTCACATTCACATTCATTTGAAGTGTAGACGAGGAATACATAACACTTCGCAAATCATATTATATCTTACCATGAAACATAGAAATGAGATGCGATATCGCGCTTTAAGATGCATTAGAACTCAACTGCTACGATACGTAGACATCTGCAAACGCTATTTCCTTGCAAGGAAGTGTCGCATTTACATTCATTTGAAGTGTGGACGAGGAATACATAACACTTCGCAAATCATATTATATCTTACCATGAAACATAGAAATGAGATGCGATATCGCGTTTTAAGAAGCATTAGAACTCTATTGCTACGATACTTAGACATCTGCAAACGCTATTTCCTTGCAAGGAAGTGTCGCATTTACATTCATTTGAATCGCAGACGAGGAATGAATAACACTTCGCAATGAATATTATATCTTATCATGAAACATAGATATGAGATGCAATATCTCGTTTTAAGAAGCATTTGAACTCTATTTCTTCGATACGTAGACATCTGCAAACGCTATTTCCTAGCGAGGAAGTGTCGCATTCACATTCATTTGAAGTGTAGACGAGGAATACATAACACTTCGCAAATCATATTGTATCTTACCATGAAACATAGAAATGAGATGCGATATCGCGTTTTAAGAATCATAAGAACGCTATTGCTACGATACGTAGACGACGGATACATAACACTTCGCAAATCATATTATACCTTACCATGAAACATAGAAATGTGATGCGATATCGCGTTTTAAGAATCATAAGAACTCTATTGCTACGATACGTAGACATCTGCAAACGCTATTTCCTTGCAAGGAAGTGTCGCATTTACATTCATTTGATGTGTAGACGAGGAATACATAACACTTCGCAAATAATATTATATCTTACCATGAAACATAGAAATGAGATGCGATATCGCGTTTTAAGAAGCATTAGAATTCAACTGCTACGATACGTAGACATCTGCAAACGCTATTTCCTAGCGTGGAAGTGTCGCATTCACATTCATTTGAAGTGTAGACGAGGAATACATAACACTCCGCAAATCATATTATATCTTACTATGAAACATAGAAATGTGATGCGATATCGCGTTTTAAGAGTCATAAGAACACTATTGCTACGATACGTAGACATCTGCAAACGCTATTTCCTTGCAAAGAAGTGTCGCATTTACATTCACTTGAAGTGTGGACGAGGAATACATGACACTTCGCAAATCATATTATATCTTACCATGAAACATAGAAATGAGATGCGATATCGCGTTTTAAGAAGCATCAGAAATCCATTGCTGCCCTACGTAGACATCTGCAAATGCTATTTCCTTGCAAGAAAGTGTCGCATTTACATTCATTTGAAGTGTAGACGTGGAATACATAACACTTCGCAAATCATATTATACCTTACCATGAAACATAGAAATGAGATGCGATATCGCGTTCTAAGAAGCATTAGAACTCTACTGCTACGATACGTAGACATCTGCAAACGCTATTTCCTTGCAAGGAAGTGTCGCATTTACATTCATTTGAATCGTAGGCGAGGAATGCATAACACTTCGCAATGAATATTATATCTTATCATGAAACATAGATATGAGATGCAATATCTCGTTTTAAGAAGCATTTGAACTCTATTGCTTCGATACATAGACATCTGCAAACGCTATTTCCTAGCGAGGAAGTGTCGCATTCACATTCATTTGAAGTGTAGACGAGGAATACATAACACTTCGCAAATCATATTGTATCTTACATGAAACATAGAAATGAGATGCGATATCGCGTTTTAAGAAGCATTAGAAACTCTACTGCTACGATACGCAGACATCTGCAAACGCTATTTCCTAGCGAGGAAGTGTCACATTCACATTCATTTGAGTGTAGACGAGGGATACATAACACTTCGCAAATCATATTATATCTTACCATGAAACATAGAAATGAGATGCGAAATCGAGTTTTAAGAAGCATTAGAACTCTATTGCTACGACACGTAGACATCTGCAAACGCTATTTCCTTGCAAGGAAGTGTCGCATTTACATTCATTTGAATCGTAGACGAGTAATGCATAACACTTCGCAATGAATATTATATCTTATCATGAAACATAGATATGAGATGCAATATCTCGTTTTAAGAAGCATTTGAACTCTATTGCTTCGATACGTAGACGTTCTGCAAACGCTATTTCCTAGCCAGGAAGAGTCGCATTCACATTCATTTGAAGTGTAGACGAAGAATACATAACACTTCGCATATCATATTATATCTTACCATGAAACATAGAAATGAGATGCGATATCGCGTTTTAAAAAGCATTAAAACTCTATTGCTGCGATACCTAGACATCTGCAAACGCTATTTCTTGCAGGGAAGTGTCGCATTTACATTCATTTGAAGTGTAGACGAGGAATACATAACACTTCGCAAATCATATTATATCTTACCATGAAACATAGAAATGAGATGCGATATTGCGTTCTAAGAAGCATTAGAGCACTACTGCTACGATAGGTAGACATTTGCAAACGCTATTTCCTTGCAAGGAAGTGTCGCATTTGCATTCATTTGAAGTGTAGACGAGGAATACATAACACTCCGCAAATCATAGTATATCTTACCATGAAACATAGAAATGAGATGCGATATCGCGTTTTAAGAAGCATTAGAAATCTACTGCTACGAAACGCAGACATCTGCAAACGCTATTTCCTAGCGAGGAAGTGTCACATTCACATTCATTTGAAGTGTAGACGAGGAATACATAACACTTCGCAAATCATATTATATCTTACCATGAAACATAGAAATGTGATGCGATACCGCGGTTTAAGAATCATAAGAACACTATTGCTACGATACGTAGACATCTGCAAACGCTATTTCCTTGCAAAGAAGTGTCGCATTTACATTCACTTGAAGTGTGGACGAGGAATACATGACACTTCGCAAATCATATTATATCTTACCATGAAACATAGAAATGAGATGCGATATCGCGTTTTAAGAAGCATCAGAAATCCATTGCTACGCTACGTAGACATCTGCAAACGCTATTTCCTTGCAAGAAAGTGTCGCATTTACATCATTTGAAGTGTAGACGAGGAATACATAACACTTCGCAAATCATATTATACCTTACCATGAAACATAGAATGAGATGCGATATCGCGTTCTAAGAAGGCATTAGAACTCTACTGCTACGATACGTAGACATCTGCAAACGCTATTTCCTTGCAAGAAGTGTCGCATTTACATTCATTTGAATCGTAGGCGAGGAATGCATAACACTTCGCAATGAATATTATATCTTACCATGAAACATAGAAATGAGATGCGATATCGCGTTTTAAGAAGCATTAGAACTCTACTGCTACGATACGCAGACATCTGCAAACGCTATTCCCCTAGCGAGGAAGTGTCACATTCACATTCATTTGAAGTGTAGACGAGGAATACATAACACTTCGCAATGAATATTATATCTTACCATGAAACATAGATATGAGATGCAATATCTCGTTTTAAGAAGCATTTGAACTCTATTGCTTCGATACGTAGACGTCTGCAAACGCTATTTCCTAGCGAGAAGTGTCGCATTCACATTCATTTGAAGTGTAGACGAGGGATACATAACACTTCGCAAATCATATTATATCTTACCATGAAACATAGAAATGAGATGCGAAATCGAGTTTTAAGAAGCATTAGAACTCTATTGCTACGACACGTAGACATCTGCAAACGCTATTTCCTTGCAAGGATGTGTCGCATTTACATTCATTTGAATCGTAGACGAGTAATGCATAACACTTCGCAATGAATATTATATCTTATCATGAAACATAGATATGAGATGCAATATCTCGTTTAAGAAGCATTTGAACTCTATTGCTTCGATACGTAGACGTCTGCAAACGCTATTTCCTAGCGAGGAAGTGTCGCATTCACATTCATTTGAAGTGTAGACGAAGAATACATAACACTTCGCATATCTATATTATATCTTACCATGAAACATAGAAATGAGATGCGATATCGCGTTTTAAAAAGCATTAAACTCTATTGCTGCGATACCTAGACATCTGCAAACGCTATTTCCTTGCAAGGAAGTGTCGCATTTACATTCATTGAAGTGTAGACGAGGAATACATAACACTTCGCAAATCATATTATATCTTAACATGAAACATAGAAATGAGATGCGATATTGCGTTCTAAGAAGCATTAGAGCACTACTGCTACGATGGTAGACATTTGCAAACGCCTATTTCCTTGCAAGGAAGTGTCGCATTTACATTCACTTGAAGTGTGGACGAGGAATACATGACACTTCGCAAATCATATTATATCTTACCATGAAACATAGAAATGAGATGCGATATCGCGTTTTAAGAAGCATCAGAAATCCATTGCTACGCTACGTAGACATCTGCAAACGCTATTTCCTTGCAAGAAAGTGTCGCATTTTACATTCATTTGAAGTGTAGACGAGGAATACATAACACTTCGCAAATCATATTATACCTTACCATAAAACATAGAAATGAGATGCGATATCGCGTTCTAAGAAGGCATTAGAACTCTACTGCTACGATACGTAGACATCTGCAAACGCTATTTCCTTGCAAGGAAGTGTCGCATTTACATTCATTTGAATCGTAGGCGAGGAATGCATAACACTTCGCAATGAATATTATATCTTAACCATGAAACATAGAAATGAGATGCGATATCGCGTTTTAAGAAGCATTAGAACACTACTGCTACGATACGCAGACATCTGCAAACGCTATTTCCTAGCGAGGAAGTGTCACATTCATCACATTCATTTGAAGTGTAGTTGAGGGATACATAACACTTCGCAAATCATATTGTATCTTACCATGAAACATAGAAATGATATGCGAAATCGAGTTTTAAGAAGCATTAGAATTCAACTGCTACGATACGTAGACATCTGCAAACGCTATTTCCTAGCGTGGAAGTGTCGCATTCACATTCATTTGAAGTGTAGACGAGGAATACATAACACTCCGCAAATCATATTATATCTTACTATGAAACATAGAAATGTGATGCGATATCGCGTTTTAAGAATCATAAGAACACTATTGCTACGATACGTAGACATCTGCAAACGCTATTTCCTGCAAAGAAGTGTCGCATTTACATTCACTTGAAGTGTGGACGAGGAATACATGACACTTCGCAAATCATATTATATCTTACCATGAAACATAGAAATGAGATGCGATATCGCGTTTTAAGAAGCATTAGAAATCCATTGCTACCCTACGTAGACATCTGCAAACGCTATTTCCTTGCAAGAAAGTGTCGCATTTACATTCATTTGAAGTGTAGACGTGGAATACATAACACTTCGCAAATCATATTATACCTTACCATGAAACATAGAAATGAGATGCGATATCGCGTTCTAAGAAGCATTAGAACTCTACTGCTACGATACGTAGACATCTGCAAACGCTATTTCCTTGCAAGGAAGTGTCGCATTTACATTCATTTGAATCGTAGGCGAGGAATGCATAACACTTCGCAATGAATATTATATCTTATCATGAAACATAGATATGAGATGCAATATCTCGTTTTAAGAAGCATTTGAACTCTATTGCTTCGATACATAGACATCTGCAAACGCTATTTCCTAGCGAGGAAGTGTCGCATTCACATTCATTTGAAGTGTAGACGAGGAATACATAACACTTCGCAAATCATATTGTATCTTACCATGAAACATAGAAATGAGATGCGATATCGCGTTTTAAGAAGCATTAGAACTCTACTGCTACGATACGCAGACATCTGCAAACGCTATTTCCTAGCGAGGAAGTGTCACATTCACATTCATTTGAAGTGTAGTTGAGGGATACATAACACTTCGCAAATCATATTATATCTTACCATGAAACATAGAAATGAGATGCGAAATCGAGTTTTAAGAAGCATTAGAACTCTATTGCTACGACACGTAGACATCTGCAAACGCTATTTCCTTGCAAGGAAGTGTCGCATTTACATTCATTTGAATCGTAGACGAGTAATGCATAACACTTCGCAATGAATATTATATCTTATCATGAAACATAGATATGAGATGCAATATCTCGTTTTAAGAAGCATTTGAACTCTATTGCTTCGATACGTAGACGTCTGCAAACGCTATTTCCTAGCGAGGAAGTGTCGCATTCACATTCATTTGAAGTGTAGACGAAGAATACATAACATTTCGCATATCATGTTATATCTTACCATGAAACATAGAAATGAGATGCGATATCGCGTTTTAAAAAGCATTAAAACTCTATTGCTACGATACCTAGACATCTGCAAACGCTATTTCCTTGCAAGGAAGTGTCGCATTTACATTCATTTGAAGTGTAGACGAGGAATACATAACACTTCGCAAATCATATTATATCTTAACATGAAACATAGAAATGAGATGCGATATTGCGTTCTAAGAAGCATTAGAGCACTACTGCTACGATAGGTAGACATTTGCAAACGCTATTTCCTTGCAAGGAAGTGTCGCATTTGCATTCATTTGAAGTGTAGACGAGGAATACATAACACTCCGCAAATCATAGTATATCTTACCATGAAACATAGAAATGAGATGCGATATCGCGTTTTAAGAAGCATTAGAACTCTAGTGCTACGAAACGCAGACATCTGCAAACGCTATTTCCTAGCGAGGAAGTGTCACATTCACATTCATTTGAAGTGTAGACGAGGAATACATAACACTTCGCAAATCATATTATATCTTACCATGAAACATAGAAATGTGATGCGATATCGCGGTTTAAGAATCATAAGAACACTATTGCTACGATACGTAGACATCTGCAAACGCTATTTCCTTGCAAGGAAGTGTCGCATTTACATTCATTTGAATCGTAGACGAGTAATGCATAACACTTCGCAATGAATATTATATCTTATCATGAAACATAGATATGAGATGCAATATCTCGTTTTAAGAAGCATTTGAACTCTATTGCTTCGATACGTAGACGTCTGCAAACGCTATTTCCTAGCGAGGAAGTGTCGCATTCACATTCATTTGAAGTGTAGACGAAGAATACATAACATTTCGCATATCATGTTATATCTTACCATGAAACATAGAAATGAGATGCGATATCGCGTTTTAAAAAGCATTAAAACTCTATTGCTACGATACCTAGACATCTGCAAACGCTATTTCTTGCAAGGAAGTGTCGCATTTACATTCATTTGAAGTGTAGACGAGGAATACATAACACTTCGCAAATCATATTATATCTTAACATGAAACATAGAAATGAGATGCGATATTGCGTTCTAAGAAGCATTAGAGCACTACTGCTACGATAGGTAGACATTTGCAAACGCTATTTCCTTGCAAGGAAGTGTCGCATTTGCATTCATTTGAAGTGTAGACGAGGAATACATAACACTCCGCAAATCATAGTATATCTTACCATGAAACATAGAAATGAGATGCGATATCGCGTTTTAAGAAGCATTAGAACTCTAGTGCTACGAAACGCAGACATCTGCAAACGCTATTTCCTAGCGAGGAAGTGTCACATTCACATTCATTTGAAGTGTAGACGAGGAATACATAACACTTCGCAAATCATATTATATCTTACCATGAAACATAGAAATGTGATGCGATATCGCGGTTTAAGAAGCATTAGAACTCTATTGCTACGACACGTAGACATCTGCAAACGCTATTTCCTTGCAAGGAAGTGTCGCATTTACATTCATTTGAATCGTAGACGAGTAATGCATAACACTTCGCAATGAATATTATATCTTATCATGAAACATAGATATGAGATGCAATATCTCGTTTTAAGAAGCATTTGAACTCTATTGCTTCGATACGTAGACGTCTGCAAACGCTATTTCCTAGCGAGGAAGTGTCGCATTCACATTCATTTGAAGTGTAGACGAAGAATACATAACATTTCGCATATCATGTTATATCTTACCATGAAACATAGAAATGAGATGCGATATCGCGTTTTAAAAAGCATTAAAACTCTATTGCTACGATACCTAGACATCTGCAAACGCTATTTCCTTGCAAGGAAGTGTCGCATTTACATTCATTTGAAGTGTAGACGAGGAATACATAACACTTCGCAAATCATATTATATCTTAACATGAAACATAGAAATGAGATGCGATATTGCGTTCTAAGAAGCATTAGAGCACTACTGCTACGATAGGTAGACATTTGCAAACGCTATTTCCTTGCAAGGAAGTGTCGCATTTGCATTCATTTGAAGTGTAGACGAGGAATACATAACACTCCGCAAATCATAGTATATCTTACCATGAAACATAGAAATGAGATGCGATATCGCGTTTTAAGAAGCATTAGAACTCTAGTGCTACGAAACGCAGACATCTGCAAACGCTATTTCCTAGCGAGGAAGTGTCACATTCACATTCATTTGAAGTGTAGACGAGGAATACATAACACTTCGCAAATCATATTATATCTTACCATGAAACATAGAAATGTGATGCGATATCGCGGTTTAAGAATCATAAGAACACTATTGCTACGATACGTAGACATCTGCAAACGCTATTTCCTTGCAAAGAAGTGTCGCATTTACATTCACTTGAAGTGTGGACGAGGAATACATGACACTTCGCAAATCATATTATATCTTACCATGAAACATAGAAATGAGATGCGATATCGCGTTTTAAGAAGCATCAGAAATCCATTGCTACGCTACGTAGACATCTGCAAACGCTATTTCCTTGCAAGAAAGTGTCGCATTTACATTCATTTGAAGTGTAGACGAGGAATACATAACACTTCGCAAATCATATTATACCTTACCATGAAACATAGAAATGAGATGCGATATCGCGTTCTAAGAAGCATTAGAACTCTACTGCTACGATACGTAGACATCTGCAAACGCTATTTCCTTGCAAGGAAGTGTCGCATTTACATTCATTTGAATCGTAGGCGAGGAATGCATAACACTTCGCAATGAATATTATATCTTACCATGAAACATAGAAATGAGATGCGATATCGCGTTTTAAGAAGCATTAGAACACTACTGCTACGATACGCAGACATCTGCAAACGCTATTTCCTAGCGAGGAAGTGTCACATTCACATTCATTTGAAGTGTAGTTGAGGGATACATAACACTTCGCAAATCATATTGTATCTTACCATGAAACATAGAAATGATATGCGAAATCGAGTTTTAAGAAGCATTAGAATTCAACTGCTACGATACGTAGACATCTGCAAACGCTATTTCCTAGCGTGGAAGTGTCGCATTCACATTCATTTGAAGTGTAGACGAGGAATACATAACACTCCGCAAATCATATTATATCTTACTATGAAACATAGAAATGTGATGCGATATCGCGTTTTAAGAATCATAAGAACACTATTGCTACGATACGTAGACATCTGCAAACGCTATTTCCTTGCAAAGAAGTGTCGCATTTACATTCACTTGAAGTGTGGACGAGGAATACATGACACTTCGCAAATCATATTATATCTTACCATGAAACATAGAAATGAGATGCGATATCGCGTTTTAAGAAGCATTAGAAATCCATTGCTACCCTACGTAGACATCTGCAAACGCTATTTCCTTGCAAGAAAGTGTCGCATTTACATTCATTTGAAGTGTAGACGTGGAATACATAACACTTCGCAAATCATATTATACCTTACCATGAAACATAGAAATGAGATGCGATATCGCGTTCTAAGAAGCATTAGAACTCAACTGCTACGATACGTAGACATCTGCAAACGCTATTTCCTAGCGAGGAAGTGTCGCATTTACATTCATTTGAAGTGTGGACGTGGAATACATGACACTTCGCAAATCATATTATATCTTACCATGAAACATAGAAATGAGATGCGATATCGCGTTTTAAGAAGCATCAGAAATCCATTGCTACGATACGCAGACATCTGCAAATGCTATTTCCTTGCAAAGAAGTGTCGCATTTACATTCATTTGAAGTGTAGACGAGGAATACATAACACTTCGCAAATCATATTATATCTTACCATGAAACATAGAAATGAGATGCGATATCGCGTTTTAAGAAGCATTAGAACTCAACTGCTACGATACGTAGACATCTGCAAACGCTATTTCCTTGCAAGGAAGTGTCGCATTTACATTCATTTGAAGTGTGGACGAGGAATACATGACACTTCGCAAATCATATTATATCTTACCATGAAACATAGAAATGAGATGCGATATCGCGTTTTAAGAAGCATCAG